>NC_087308.1:5932073-6037415 GCF_015220805.1 Pogoniulus pusillus
TATTTACAGCTAGCAGAATTTACAAGCAGCTATTTACAATATATATAGTTATATACAATTATATACAGAAATATAAAAAGGATAAACAATACAAAAGCACAACTCCCCTCCCAGAAACCTGAGTCCCCAGGAGGGGCTCTCAAACCACCCCAACACCTCCCCCGGCCCTCTCAACCTTACCCCAGTTCTCAGGAAGAAGAGAGGTGCGGCCAAGAGGTTAGGGAGCAAGGTTAGTAGGAGCAAGGTTAATGAGATGTGTCTAGGTCTGAAGGCAAAGGCAGAAGGGAAAAAACAAAATGGAGAAAGTTTACTTCTTCCCAGAGTTCTCAGCGTGACTGTGAGAGAAGAAGACACAATTGTTTTTCATTCCACTGCCCGTTATCTAGTTCTTTCACCAAAACATTCCAGCTTGCTTCTAACTAGCACATCCACTCTCCTTAGTGAGTGGTCCCAGCTGCTTGGCAGCCAACCTCACAACACTCCTCTCATTTGAGTATTGATGTCACAGCACATTTGCGAGGTCTCGCAGACGAACTATCTCCTCTTCTTCCTCTTGGTGATCACCAGAGGTCCCCTCTCTTACATCCTCCTGTGAACCACACTTTGTCTTAGCTTTTGCCTTAGCAGGTGCCAGAAGGGCCTGTGCAGCAACAGTCTTGGACATGTCTACTGGAGGATTTGAAGTATTAGGGGTTTGACCTGGAGCTTGTGAGTTCAAATCTGCCTTAAATTTAGCAGGGCTCTGATTCTGGTCTGCTGGCTGGGGATTCGATCTGGCTGAGCTGGTGTCACCAGTGTTGTTGTTGTTATTAGGATCATTCTGACCTTGGGTACCTGCCTGTGCTCCTGGGACTCCAAACTCTGCAAGTTGTTATTGTTTACATTTTGGGTGGGAACACTGGCCTTCCCAGAATCTGGAAAAGGAGGGGCAGAGGCTGGCTGGAGGGAAGGAACCTGAGACACTTTCCCACTTGCTTTCAGCACAGACACCCTTTTAGCTTTCAATTTTTGCACTACATTTGAATTTTTCACACATAGTGCAAAAATTAATATGAAAATTATAATCATAAGACACATTGGCAAGCTCAGCCAACTTGAATCCCCATCCGGCAGACCAGAACCAAAATCCTCTTACTAAAAGTAAGGCAGATCTGAACTCACAAGCTCCAGGTCAGACCCCTAATAATTCAAACCCTCCAGGTCAGACCCCCAATAATTCAAACCCTCCAGCAGACACGTCCAAGTCTGTTGCTGTTCAGGTCCTGTGCGTCACTGTGGATAGTTCTGCGTGACACATACGGGGAGAACATGAACAAGTGGGATGGTAAACCTACTTCAGCTCTTTCAAAGAGAGTCAGGGAACTGCAGAGTGGCAGAAACAGAGGCAATAATGCCAGGAAACTACCTGTCACTTCTTCAGCTCCGCAGAGGAACTGCAATTGTTCCAACAATTGCAATTCCTTGCACAACACCACCAATCACTGTGTACACCCTACATGCCATGTTCAGCATTAGGGGTGCCCTGCCTCCAGCCAGGAGGAGGAAAGGGATAGTGGACAGAACCGAATCTATTGGAATGTATTCATTAGGTGGCCTGGCAGTTGAAGAGTTCGGAAATACTGGGCTTTAGTTGACACAGGTGCTCAGTGTACTTTATTGCCATCTAATTGCAAAGGGACAGAGTCAATATCTATTTTTGGAATCACTGGTGGATCTCGAGAGTTAACTAAGATACAGGCTGAGATCAGTTTAACTGGTAAAGAGTGGAAGACACATACGATTGTAACTGGTCCTGATGCGCCTTGCATTTTGGGAATTGACTTTTTGAGACAAGGTTGTTTCAAAGATCCTAAGGGTCACAAATGGGCTTTTGGAATAGCATCTGTAGAGATTGAGGATGGTAAATTGAAATTGTCTATTAGACCTCAACTTTCAGATGAATCTGCAGTTGTGGGACATCATGACATAGAGGATCTGGAAGTGCGAATTGCTACTCAAACTGTTCACCACAAGCATTACAGAACTAACTGTGACTCTTTGTTGCCCATCCATCAGCTGATTCGTCAACTGGAGAGTCAGACTGTCATTGAAAAAGCTCATTCACCTTTCAACAGTCCCATCTGGCCTGTGCGCAAAGCTAACGACGATTGGAGACTCACAGCAGATTTTCGTGCCCTCAACGAGGTGACGCCACCCATGAGTGCAGCTGTGCCGGACATGCTGGAGCTCCAGTACGAGCTGGAATCGAAGGAGGCTAAATGGTATGCAACCATAGACATTGCTAATGCTTTCTTCTCTATTCCCATAGCAAAGGAGTGCAGGCCTCAGTTTGCATTCACCTGGAGAGGAATCCAGTACCAGTTCAATCGTTTGCCTCAGGGGTGGAAACACAGCTCAACCATCTGTCACTCAGTCATCCACAATGCACTGGAGAAAGGTAAAGCTCCAGAGCACATCCAGTACATCGACGACATCATTGTGTGGGGCCAAACTGCTGAGGAAGTCTTCGAGAAAGGTAACAAAATCATTGACATTCTGTTGCAAGCAGGTTTTGCCATTAAGAGAGACAAGGTTAAAGGACCTGCCAGAGAAATTCAGTTTCTGGGAGTGCGGTGGCAGGATGGTCACTGTTCCATTCCTCAGGATGTGTTTAACAAAGTCTCCACCATGGCAGTTCCCACCAGTAAGAAGGACACACTTTCTTTTCTTGGTGTGGTGCGATTTTGGAGACTACACATTCCTGCTTCAGTCAAATTGTCAAACCTCTGCATGATGTGACTCGTAACAGAAACAATTTTGAGTGAGGACTTGAACAACAAGCAGGCTTTGATCAAATCAAGCGAGAAATAGTCCATGCAGTGGGCTTGGGACCTGTGCGATCTGGTCCGGACATTAAGAACATTCTGTACACGGCTGCCAGTGACAATGGCCCAACTTGGAGTCTTTGGCAGAGAGCTCCAAATGAGACACGTGGTCATCCACTTGGTTTCTGGGGACGTTGCTACAGAGGTTCAGAGGCAAATTACACTCCAACAGAGAAAGAGATACTAGCAGCCTATGAAGGAGTGAAAGCACCTACTGAAGAGATTGGAACTGAGTCACAATTGCTTTTAGCTCCTAAACTGCCAGTTCTAAATTGGATGTTCAAAGGCAAAGGTTCATCACCGCATCATGCCTCAGATGCAACCTGGTCTAAATGGATGGCTTTGATAACCCAACGAGCACGAATGGGTAATCTTGATCGACCTGGTCTGGTGGAGGTGATCACCAACTGGCCGGAAGGCACAGACTGTTCCAAACCTCCAGAGGAGAAAATAACTCGTGCTGAGGAAGCTCCTCCCTATGGTGATCTCTCTGATCAGGAAAAGAACTATGCTTTGTTCACAGATGGTTCCTGTCGTCTTGTTGGGAACAAGCGAAGATGGAAGTCAGCAGTTTGGAGTCCAACCAGGAGAGTTACCGAAGTGAGAGATGGAGAAGGAGAATCCAGTCAGTTCGCTGAGGTAAAAGCTGTTCAACTTTCTCTTGATGTGGCTGAATGTGAGAATTTGCCTGTCCTTTACCTCTACACCGACTCGTGGATGGTAGCCAATGCTCTATGGGGTTGGCTGAAGGACTGGAAGAAGAATGGTTGGCAGAGGCAAGGAAAGCCTATTTGGTGTGCTGATCTATGGCAGGACATTGATGCACGGCTGGAGAAAATTCCACTGAAGGTGAGGCACGTAGATGCACACATGCCTAGAGCAGAGCCACTGAGGAACATCAACATAACCAGAAGGCAGACCAAGCTGCTAAGATTGCTCAAGTTGATACCAACTCTGAACTTGACATTGACCTTGCTTGGAAACACCGAGGTGAGCTGTTCTTAGCTCGGTGGGCCCATGACTCATCTGGATATCAAGGCAGAGATGGAACATACCGATGGGCTCGTGATAGGTCAATTGACTTGTCCATGGACGCTATCACCCAAGTCATCTATGACTGTGACATTTGTGCTGCTATTAAGCAGGCTAAGCGAATCAAGCCCTTATGGTATGGTGATAGATGGTCAAAGTATGGTGAATCCTGGCAGATTGACTTCATCACTTTACCTCGATCTCGTTCTGGCAAGCAGTATGTGCTAACGACGGTAGAAGCCAGCACTGGATGGTTGGAAACCTATCCAGTTCCACATGCTACTGCACGTAACACCTGTTCTTGGTTTGGAGAGACAAATCACGTGGAGACATGGAACTCCAGAGAGAATCGAGTCAGACAATGGTACTCATTTCAAGAACAATCTTGTGAAAAACTGGGCCAAAGAGCATGGTATTGAATGGATCTATCACATACCCTACTATGCACCAGCTTCAGGGAAGATTGAACACTACAATGGTTTGCTGAAAACCACCCTAAAAGCCATGGGGGGTGGAACTCTAAAAACTGGGACAAACATTTAGCACAAGCTACCTGGTTGGTAAATAGTAGAGGTTCCGTAAACAGAGCAGGACCTGCACAATCAGATTTGGTCCAAACAGTAGACGGTGATAAAGTTCCTGTTGTATGTGAGAAGAATCTGTTAGGGAAAACTGTTTGGGTATTTTCTCCTTTGGGCGAAGGGAAACCTGTCCGAGGGGTGGTTTCTGCTGAAGGTCCTGGTCATACATACTGGGTAATGCAGGAGAATGGTGAAATCCAGTGTATTCCACAGAGAAATCTAACCTTAGCTGAGAGAGTTTAAATTCAGAGTGTCTAATATAAGTTGTTAGGAATTTTCTGTTCTAGGTAACATCGGCGCCCAACACTGAGAGAATCTACGATAGAATCTACAGTACGTGAGCACGAACCCAACATCACCTGGGAGTCCCTGTTCTGAGCTTTTGAATCACCTACATCTGATTGAAGTGTGAACTGAGCTTGTATATATTGTTTTAGTGTAAATATTGGTTTAGATTAGATTGGATAATTCTCAGCGATACTCTGAGCGAAGTAGACAAGGGGTGGATTGTGCTAGTTTGAAGCAAGCTGGAATGTTTTGGTAAAAACTAGATAACGGGCAGTGAAATGAAAACAATTGATGTCAACTTCTCTCACAGTCACGCTGAGAACTCTGGGAAGAAGAAGTAAACTTTCTCCATTTTGTCTCTCACTCTTGCTTTTGCCTTAGACCGAGACACTTCTTTCTAACATCACTGCTTTCTAACCCTGCTCCCTAACCTCTTGGCTGCATCTCTTTTCTTCCTGAGAACTGGGGTAAGGTTGAGAGGGCCGGGGGGAGGTGTTGGGGTGGTTTAAAAGCCCCTTCTGGGGACTCAGGTTTCTGGGAGGGGAGTTGTGCTTTTGTATTGTTTATCCTTTGTATATTTCTGTATATAACTGTATATAACTGTATATATTGTAAATAGCTGCTTGTAAATTCTGCTAGCTGTAAATAAATTGCTTCATCTGTATTCCCAGAGGCCGTCTGAGTTAGCTGGGGCAAATTCAAAAGTGTGGGGGGGCAGGGTAACCCCCAAACCATCACAAAGCTTAATAAGCTTCTTCATGAGACCTGTTCCAAGAGGAATGTCATCAGGCTCATGTGTGCCATGATCTCTATAAAGCACTTCCTTCACAGCAAACTCCTTCAGAAGCTTAATTCCCTGCTCAATGGTGTTCCACTTCTTGGCAGCCCATGGCAGATCATCTCAGGAAGGATATCTCATAGCCACAGCCAACAGGAGGCGTGTCCTCAATCTAACCTTACCAAGAGGACTTGCTAGGTATTTGTCCACTCCACTCTCCTTAGTGCGTGGTCCTAGCTGCTTGGCAGACTTGTCTCCTACCTGCAGGGCATTTGCACCAATGCTACGGCATCTCACTAGCCAGCTTAGGATTGGTTCTCTGGATTTCCTTGAGTATTCCTTTCTAACTTCCCTGACCTCTCTGAGAGGATTGTTGGAGTCCTGGATGTCATCCTCTTCCTCTTGTTGATCTGGTTGTCCCTGGCCTAGAAACCGAACCTTCCTCATAGCACTCTTAAACTCATTGGAACCATCCTCTTTCTTGGCCGCCAACCTCACAGCGCTCTTCTCATCTGAGTACTGGGATCTGAGCACGTTCGCCAGGTCCTGAACACTAAATCCTTCCTCTTCCTCCTCTTGCTCATCAGAGGTCCCCTTTCTTACATCCTCTTTTGAATCACGCTTTGTGTAATGCAGGAGAATGGTGAAATCCAGTGTATTCCACAGAGAAATCTAACCTTAGCTGAGAGAGTTTAAATTCAGAGTGTGTAATACAAGCTGTTAGGAGTTTTCTGTTCTAGGTACCATCGGCGTCCAACACTGAGAAAAATCTACAGTACGTGAGTACGAACCCAATGTCACCTGGGAGTCCCTGTTCTGAGCTTTTGAATCACCTACATCTGATTGAAGTGTGAACTGAACTTGTATATATTGTTTTAGTGCAAATATTGGTTTAGATTAGGTCGGATAATTCTCAGCGATACTCTGAGCGAAGTATACAGGGGTGGATTGTGCTAGTTTGAAGCAAGCTAGAATGTTTTGGTGAAAAGAACTAGATAATAGGCTGTGAAAAGGTAAACATGGTTGTGTCTCCTTCTCTCACAGTCTCGCTGAGAGTTCTGGGAAGAAGAAGGAAAACATTAGATAACATTCTCCATTTTGTTTTTTCACTCTGCTTTGAGCTTCAGACCTAGCCACATCTCCTTAACCTCGCTGCCACTAACCTTCCTTCTTAAACTCTTGGCTGCACCTTTATTGCTTTCTCAGGATTTGGATAAGGTTGAGAGGGCGAGGGGAGGTATTGGGGTGGTTTGAGAGCCCCTCCTGGGGACTCAGGTTTCTGGCAGGGGAGTTGTGCTTTCTGTATTACTTTTACTTTGTATGTTTTTGTATGTAACTGTATATACTGTAAATATCTGCTTGTATATTATGCTAGCTGTAAATAAATAGCTTCATTTATATTCCCAGAGCCCGTCTGAGTTAGCTGGGGCATTTCTAAAGTGTGGGGGTCGGGATAGAAGCCAAACCACCACACTCTCAAAGGCTCCAAGGCAGGACGTTTCGCTGCTCTGCAAGCAGTCCGTCTGCCCGGTGCCATGGCCCTCCCTCCCCCACTTCGGTCACAGACTGTTTCTTTAAAGCTTAGCTCCCTGCTATTGCCTCCGGAAAAGGTAAAAACCTCACTTACAGCCTGTTTGTTCCTGCATCTCTCTCGTCTCCACACTACAACCAGACCTACAATAGCAGCCAAAAACATCAAGTTCACACATATTAGGCAGGCTACTGGGTAGCTCATCTCTTCCAAATAACTCCTAGTCTCTGACACCAATGTCAGTCTCTGACACCAATGTCTCTAACACCAATGTCTCTGACATTCCTAAACCCTAAAACATTCCTAACAACATCTCCAACCTTCGTAAGCACAGCTTTTACCAAGTCCCAGACCATCTTAGTGAAGAATGAACACACTTGGTAGTGCACCATAGGTGTAAAACACTGCTGAACCGATAGAGTCAGAACTGAGGCTATAATAGGCCAGAATATATCAAACAACTTCATTTTTCCCTGATGTTCTTATTCTGAAGGGGAAAAAAAAAAAAAAACAAGCCAAGATTGTGCCCCACGTTAAGGCGCCAAAAATATTGTCCCGGGTTTGGGCTGATCCCTCCCCCGGGAAGAAAATTCACAACACAGACCCCCCCCCTTTTTGAAAGTCAGGGAAAGATGAAATTGTATTTTCTTATCGTATAACAATGTAAAGAGAGATAATAACTAGAGAAGGAAGGAAGGAAGAAAAAAAAAACAATAGAATAACCTCAAGGGAGATGGGGGAGGGGTCAAGTGGCAGCGAAGCAGCAAAAAGCAGCAGCAGCCAAAACAGCAGCCGGGACAATAGGCGAAGCTGCAGCAGAAGAAGCCAGCGGGGGAAAGGGGAAAAACAAGCTGTGCTTATAGACATTAAGTTCTTGATGCTCCAATGAAATTATATTAATTTATCTATTGTTGCCATTTATGTGGCCTATCCCCGGAATGTTCGTCTTTCCCCTATGTCTGAGCTAGAGCATCAGCTCAAACGGCCACAAACAGAAGAGTTCATATCCAATGGCGGACATTTACAGAATGAATAGGTACATTTCCAGCAGAAACACATTGATTTTTACAACAATGTAGCGGAGTTCAAAATCAGAAAAGTAGTTTTATCACATAAATCATTAGATATGCAGAACAACTGCAACGTACACCACAAAACTGTAGTGTTCAGCACAAAAGCACACATTTAGAGTACGAATCGGTAGATTTCCAACTGAAACACATGGATTTTGGCAACAAAGTAGCAGAGTTCAAAATCAGAACAGTAGTTTTCTCCCATAAATCATTAGATGTGCAGAGGATCCTAGACATACACCACAGAACAGAAGAGTTCATATCCAAAGGTGCACAATTACAGAATGAATCGGAAGATTTCCAGCAGAAACACATCGACTTTCACAACAAACTAGCAGAGTTCAAAATCAGAACAGTAGTTTTCTCCCATAAATCATTAGATGTGCAGAGGATCCTAGACATACACCACAGAACAGAAGAGTTCATATCCAAAGGTGCACAATTACAGAATGAATCGGAAGATTTCCAGCAGAAACACATCGACTTTCACAACAAACTAGCAGAGTTCAAAATCAGAACAGTAGTTTTCTCCCATAAATCATTAGATATGATGATCAACCTAGACGTACACAACAAAACAGAAGTGTTCAGCTCAAAAGCACACAATTGCAGTACAAATCGGTAGATTTCCAGCAGAAACACATTGATTTTCACAACAACGTAGCGGAGTTCAAAATCAGAAAAGTAGTTTTCTCCCATAAAGCATTAGATATGATGAACAACCTAGACGTACACCACAAAAAAGAAGTGCTCATCTCGAAAGCACACAATTACATCATGAATCGGAGATTTCCAGCAGAAAGACATCAATTTTCGCAACAAATTAGCACAGAACAAAATCAGAACAGTAGTTTTCTCCCATAAATCATTAGATGTGCAGAGGATCCTAGACATACACCACAGAGCAGAAGAGATCATATACAAAGGTGCCTATTTACAGAACAAATCGGTAGATTTCCAGTAGAAACTCAACGATTTTCACACTGAAGTAGCAGAGTTCAAAATAAGAGCAATAGTTTTCACCAATAAATCATTAGATATGATGAACAACCTAGACATACACCACAAAACAGAAGTGTTCAGCACGAAAGCACACAATTACATCATGAATCGGTAGATTTCCAGCAGAAAGACATCAACAGTACACTGAGCACCTATGTCAACTAAAGCCCTGGGTTTCTGAACTTTTGAACTGCCAGGCCACCTAATGAATACATTCCAATAGATTCGGTTCTCTCCACTATCCCTTTTCTCCTCCAGGCTGGAGGCAGGGCACCCCTAATGCTGAACATGGCATGTGGGGTGTACACAGTGACTGGTGTTGTTGTGAGAGAAATTGCAATTGCAACTGCTCTGGGGAGCTGAAGAAGTGACAGCTACTTTTCTGGCATTGTTGCCTCTGTTTCTGCCACTGTGCAGTTCCCTGACTCTCTTTGAAAGAGCTGAAGTATGTTGACCATCCAACTTGTTCATTTTCTCACCATATTTGTCACGCAGAATTCTCCACAATGATGCACGTGATTGCTGATGTCTAGGTGGAATTTGTCTCCTTCTGGGCTGGAATTTCCTTGCAGGAGGTGGGCGTCTGTTCCTGATGGCAGAAACATGCACCCATTCAGATGATGCAGGAATGGTATCCTTTATCAGATTAGTAATGTTTCTGAGATCCTCCTTCAGTTCTTTCATGCCATCTTTAATACCTTCCTTGATGCTATCCTTAATGCTATCTTTAATGCCGTCTTCTCCTTTTCTCACTTCAGTAACTCTCCTGGTAGGACTCCTGGCTGCTGACTTACATCTTCGCTTGTTCCCAGCAAGACGACAGGAACCATCTGTCAACAAAGCATAGTTCTTTTCCTGATTGTGCTAGTTTGAAGCAGGGTAGAATGTTTTGGTGAGAAGAACTACATCATAGGCTGTGAAAGGAAAACAATGGTGATGTCTACTCCCCTCAGAGTCTTGCTGAAGAAGAAATGAAATCATTAGATAACACACTCGCCATTTTGTCACACTCTGCTTTGGGCTTCTGACTGAGCTGCATCTCCCTAACCTCCCCTTCCACCCTCCTTTGCTTCTTAACCTCTTGGCTGAACCTCTATTCTTCTTTAGGACTGGGGTAAGGTTGAGAGGGGCAGGGGGAAGGTGCAGGGGTGGTTGAGAGCCCCTCCTGGGGACTCAGGTTTCTGGGAGGGGAGTTGTGTCTGTATTACCTTTTACCTTGTATATTTCTGTATATAACTGTATATATTGTAAATATCTGCTTATATAATGTGCTAGCTGAAAATAAATAGCTTCATTTATATTCCCAGAGCCAGCTGAGACTAGTCTGGGTGATTTCTAAAGTATGGGGGGGTGGGTAACACCCAAACCATCACATATTTTTATTTGGCTTCCCCAATGTGGGGCAAATTTGTTTGAGTGACTGTTAATTAAATCTGGGAATCAGAATGAAGCTAATGAAGCAGCTATTTTACTTGGTGCAGGCTATTGTGTGGCCTGTTTTCTGTTTTCTTGTGTACAATTGTATCAAAGCCCAAGTTGTTTATTTCTTTCTTAATGTAGCTTATAAGAAGGCTAAAGCTCAACTCACAACCATTTTCTGGTCCTGGGGTGATCTCATTCTTGGGTATGCTGGTTTTAATGTCACTGAAAATCTTACCAGTAACATTACAGGGGCATTTACTAATAATATTTCATGCAATCAAAATACTGCTTTATCCACTGCATTGATGAGAGTTATCTTACCCCGAACTGAGATACCAGACCTTTGTTCAGAATTTTATTCACACCAAATTGTGGTATTTTTGGTGTGTGTGATCCTGGGTCTTATAATTTTTGATTTTATAATACTTTTAACATGCTGTGTGAAAAATTCTAATGCGATGCCTGTAAGAACTAGGAAGGTCTCAGTGTCGCAAAAACAATGTACCAGTGGAAACCAAAACAAAGATTACTCAGGGGGAACACCATCTCCTCTTTCCCAGCCAGGGACAGTTACTACACCTCCCTCACCAGATACTGGGAACGCTGCCAGTAATCCTAGTGGCAAAGATAACACAGCAGGATTGGCAGGCGTCTCAGGAGTACAGGCAAATAACCAAAGCTAGAATGTTCTTTCTACTAATAATACTAGCAACACTATCTCAGTCAGTTTGAATCCCCAGCCAGCAGACCAGAACCCTGTTAGCTCTAAGGCAGATCTGAACTCACAGACCTCGGGTCAGAGCCCAAATGATTCAAATCCTCCAGTAGACATGTCAAAGTCTGTCGCTGCACAGGCCATTCTGGCGCCAGCCAAAGCCCGAGCAAAGACACAGCATTTGACAAAGCGTGATTCAAAAGAGGATGTAAGAAAGGGGACCTCTGATGAGCAAGAGGAGGAAGAGGAAGGATTTAGTGTTCAGGACCTGGCGAACGTGCTCAGATCCCAGTACTCAGATGAGAAGAGCGCTGTGAGGTTGGCGGCCAAGAAAGAGGATGGTTCCAATGAGTTTAAGAGTGCTATGAGGAAGGTTCGGTTTCTAGGCCAGGGACAACCAGATCAACAAGAGGAAGAGGATGACATCCAGGACTCCAACAATCCTCTCAGAGAGGTCAGGGAAGTTAGAAAGGAATACTCAAGGAAATCCGGAGAACCAATCCTAAGCTGGCTAGTGAGATGCCGTAGCATTGGTGCAAATGCCCTGCAGGTAGGAGACAAGTCTGCCAAGCAGCTAGGACCACGCACTAAGGAGAGTGGAGTGGACAAATACCTAGCAAGTCCTCTTGGTAAGGTTAGATTGAGGACACGCCTCCTGTTGGCTGTGGCTATGAGATATCCTTCCTGAGATGATCTGCCATGGGCTGCCAAGAAGTGGAACACCATTGAGCAGGGAATTAAGCTTCTGAAGGAGTTTGCTGTGAAGGAAGTGCTTTATAGAGATCATGGCACACATGAGCCTGATGACATTCCTCTTGGAACAGGTCTCATGAAGAAGCTTATTAAGCTTTGTGATGGTTTGGGGGTTACCCCGCCCCCCCACACTTTTGAATTTGCCCCAGCTAACTCAGATGGCCTCTGGGAATATAGATGAAGCAATTTATTTACAGCTAGCAGAATTTACAAGCAGCTATTTACAATATATACAGTTATATACAGTTATATACAGAAATATACAAAGGATAAACAATACAAAAGCACAACTCCCCTCCCAGAAACCTGAGTCCCCAGGAGGGGCTTTTAAACCACCCCAACACCTCCCCCTGGCCCTCTCAACCTTACCCCAGTTCTCAGGAAGAAAAGAGATGCAGCCAAGAGGTTAGGGAGCAGGGTTAGAAAGCAGTGATGTTAGAAAGAAGTGTCTCGGTCTAAGGCAAAAGCAAGAGTGAGAGACAAAATGGAGAAAGTTTACTTCTTCTTCCCAGAGTTCTCAGCGTGACTGTGAGAGAAGTTGACATCAATTGTTTTCATTTCACTGCCCGTTATCTAGTTTTTACCAAAACATTCCAGCTTGCTTCAAACTAGCACAATCCACCCCTTGTCTACTTCGCTCAGAGTATCGCTGAGAATTATCCAATCTAATCTAAACCAATATTTACACTAAAACAATATATACAAGCTCAGTTCACACTTCAATCAGATGTAGGTGATTCAAAAGCTCAGAACAGGGACTCCCAGGTGATGTTGGGTTCGTGCTCACGTACTGTAGATTCTATCGTAGATTCTCTCAGTGTTGGGCGCCGATGTTACCTAGAACAGAAAATTCCTAACAACTTATATTAGACACTCTGAATTTAAACTCTCTCAGCTAAGGTTAGATTTCTCTGTGGAATACACTGGATTTCACCATTCTCCTGCATTACCCAGTATGTATGACCAGGACCTTCAGCAGAAACCACCCCTCGGACAGGTTTCCCTTCGCCCAAAGGAGAAAATACCCAGACAGTTTTCCCTAACAGATTCTTCTCACATACAACAGGAACTTTATCACCGTCTACTGTTTGGACCAAATCTGATTGTGCAGGTCCTGCTCTGTTTACGGAACCTCTACTATTTACCAACCAGGTAGCTTGTGCTAAATGTTTGTCCCAGTTTTTTAGAGTTCCACCCCCCATGGCTTTTAGGGTGGTTTTCAGCAAACCATTGTAGTGTTCAATCTTCCCTGAAGCTGGTGCATAGTAGGGTATGTGATAGATCCATTCAATACCATGCTCTTTGGCCCAGTTTTTCACAAGATTGTTCTTGAAATGAGTACCATTGTCTGACTCGATTCTCTCTGGAGTTCCATGTCTCCACGTGATTTGTCTCTCCAAACCAACAATGGTGTTACGTGCAGTAGCATGTGGAACTGGATAGGTTTCCAACCATCCAGTTCTGGCTTCTACCGTCGTTAGCACATACTGCTTGCCAGAACGAGATCGAGGTAAAGTGATGAAGTCAATCTGCCAGGATTCACCATACTTTGACCATCTATCACCATACCATAAGGGCTTGATTCGCTTAGCCTGCTTAATAGCAGCACAAATGTCACAGTCATAGATGACTTGGGTGATAGCGTCCATGGACAAGTCAATTGACCTATCACGAGCCCATCGGTATGTTCCATCTCTGCCTTGATATCCAGATGAGTCATGGGCCCACCGACCTAAGAACAGCTCACCTCGGTGTTTCCAAGCAAGGTCAATGTCAAGTTCAGAGTTGGTATCAACTTGAGCAATCTTAGCAGCTTGGTCTGCCTTCTGGTTATGTTGATGTTCCTCAGTGGCTCTGCTCTTAGGCATGTGTGCATCTACGTGCCTCACCTTCAGTGGAATTTCCTCCAGCCGTGCATCAATGTCCTGCCATAGATCAGCACACCAAATAGGCTTTCCTTGCCTCTGCCAACCATTCTTCTTCCAGTCCTTCAGCCAACCCCACAGAGCATTGGCTACCATCCACAAGTCGGTGTAGAGGTAAAGGATAGGCCAATTCTCACGTTCAGCCACATCAAGAGCAAGTTGAACAGCTTTTGCCTCAGCGAACTGACTGGATTCTCCTTCGCCATCTTTCGTTTCGGTAACTCTCCTGGTTGGACTCCAAACCACTGATTTCCATATTCGCTTGTTCCCAACAAGACGACAGGAACCATCTGTGAACAAACCATAGTTCTTTTCCTGATCAGAGAGATCACCATAGGGAGGAGCTTCCTCAGCACGAGTTATTTTCTCCTCCGGAGGTTTGGAACAGTCTGTGCCTTCCGGCCAGTTGGTGATCATCTCCACCAGACCAGGTCGGTCAAGATTACCCATTCGCGCTCGCTGGGTTATCAAAGCCATCCATTTAGACCAGGTTGCATCTGTGGCATGATGTGGTGATGAACCTTTGCCTTTGAACATCCAGTTCAGAACTGGCAGTTTAGGAGCTAAAAGCAATTGTGACTCAGTTCCAATCACTTCAGAAGCTGCTTTCACTCCTTCATAGGCTGCTAGAATCTCTTTCTCAGTTGCAGTGTAATTTGTCTCTGAACCTCTGTAGCAACGTCCCCAGAAACCAAGTGGACGACCACGTGTCTCATTTGGAGCTCTCTGCCAAAGACTCCAAGTTGGACCATTTTCACTGGCAGCCGTGTACAGAATGTTTTTAATGTCCGGACCAGATCGCACAGGTCCCAAGTGTGGGAAGCTTTCTCCTGCAGCGGAGCATGAAATGTAAACATCAGGCCCTGTGATGGGAAGTGTCCTTGGGTCTTACTGATTCCCAGGGGCCTAAGCTGGCAACCATGAGCAACCCACGCACAGCTGTCAGGGGGTGGAATCTGCCGGCCCCCGGGGCGGACGCAGCCCCAAGGGGGGCTGACCCTGGCCAGCCCCCCTGGGTGGTACTCACAGGTTGTTTACCACAGGTAACCTATGTCTGCCTTACACATAACTTGGGGCCAATCTGTACTGTCCACTTCTGCCAGCCCCAGGCTGGCTGGAAACACCTCCTCTGGAGCACTATATAAGACACTGCACTACCCTAATAAAGTTGTACTGATGTACTGATGCACAGATGCCTAGAAGCTGCTGTCTCGAGTCGTCAGTACCCCGATCTCGCCTCTCGCCAGCCTCCGCACCCCGACAAATGGCGCCCGAACAGGGTAATTGGACCACCGTATCGCTGCGGCCAGGCACTGAGGCCTGCATCGTGACCACCGGCAGGCCTCCAGGCCGCGATCGATAGAACTCTAAGCCGGCCCTTGAGCCGCAGGGGCCCCGAGGAGGAGCCGAGACATCGCTTCACCTCCGTGCGTAAGGAGCTGGCAGAACCGTAAGAGATCGGACGCTACTCTACCCCCTGCTGGGGAAACGCGCTGTTTTCCTCTTTTTCTTTTTTTCTTTTTTTTTCTCTTCCCCCTCGCTAAACCCCTTACTAACCACGAGGGATGGGTGTCTGCTGGTACGGGCGGCCTATATAGATAGGCGTTTATTAAAGAATAACGCTGCTCATAAATATGGGAGACTTTAATAACAATAACTGTCATGACGATGGGTGCGACCATATAGATGGGCACTTCTGGGGGCAGTGATCGTGCATAGTCAGATCCCCCCGGAGCAGTTATTGCCGGAAGGCAGGAACACACACCCATCCCCCCCACCCCCCCTCTTTCTCGCTTACGGAATTTTTCCGGGGAAGTGCGCTGGTTTTCCTTTTTTTATCCCGTCCCTAACCGCGGGGGACAGTGTCTGCTGGTAACGGGCGGCCTATAGAGATAGGCGTTTATTAAAGATTGACCTCATCGATATGGGGCATTTTTAATAACGGCAGCTGGTGTGACGACAAGTGCGACCATATAGATGGGCACTTCTGGGGGCAGTGATCGTGCATAGTCAGATCCCCCCGGAGCAGTTGTTGCCGGAAAGCAGACCACCCCCTTCCCCCCCTTTCCTTTTTCCTTTTTTTACTTTTGGCGGAATAGCGACCGCGCGGCGCCGGTAGCCGCTCCCACCACCCCGTGATGGCGATTGCCGAGGGCCGTCCGGCGGCGGCAAACTGCCAAAGTTTCTCAGCCTGTAAAAGTTTTTCGGGACTGCCGTCCAAAGCGGCTGCTTCCAGCCGCCACTGCCAGCCGCTGCGGCGCTTTCCTTCTGCGTTCCATCATCAGGATGGCAGCTCCCCCACCACCGCGTCCCCGATACGGACAGAACAAAAGCAGACAGAGAAAGTAGAAACGGCAGCAACGCTTCCCGAGTCTCGCCGCCGGCGGGAAACGCCCCTCCCCAACTGCGGAGCCCGGCGGAACCCAACCCCCCCCGTGCCCCCCACCGATCGTGGGTACTGGACATGAGAACACCGAAGAGACAGACGGACGAACAGAAAGACTCTGGGGGACCGGGCTCGAAGACCAGCCTGCGGAGATCAGCGAGAAGTCGTCTGGAAGTCCGAGCCGCCCTCCCCTTTCCCCCCCCCCGCCCCCGGCCGGCGGCAGAGTTCGGCAGGGTCCCTTTGTCCCTTTCCCGTCCCGGCTTGGAAAGTTCGAAAATGGCGGCGGCTCCGCAGGTCACGGGACACAGCCCCCACCTGTCCCCCCCCCCTCCCTGCACTTCCTCAGCGAGAAACGAACAGCTTAGTTCTTACTGTAACAAACTCGTATTGTTGTATCTTGCTACCTATATGAACTACTGACGTCAGTATTAATGCTCTTTTTTGATTGTACTGGATCTTACAGGTTAGGAGTGTACTGAATAGGATGTTAAATGATTGTTAATTGTATCAGAATTTCTAGGAAGATCTTTTCCCCTCTGTTCTGATTCTGACTCTCCTGTGGTACCACACTTTTGAGTTTTTCTTTGCCTTTTTTTTTTCTCCTATTTCCTTCATTTCCTAGACCTTTAAGCTGTTAAAATAGTATAGTTAAGGCTCAGAATCTGTAATATGACAATTATGGGATTTTTTGATATGGGGAAATCATGGGATGTTCTGGTTTTGGGTTCTTTCTGTATATCTGGGTTTTTTCTGGAATAAAAAAAAAAAAAGGGGAAAAAGGGGGTAGAAAGACAAGGGAGCAGGTATACAAAATTCTGCAGACAGGATCAATGGATTTGTCAGCCTAGGCACTCAATATGTTTGTGTTTGTTTCTGTATTTGTTTCTGTATTTGTTCACTTGCATTTGTCTCCGTGTTTGTTTGTGTTTGATCCCTTATCTTCACAGGCATTGTAAGATGGGGACCAGCTTGAGTATGATTAGCCTGTCCTTTCCTAAGGTGAGCAGGAATCCTGCTCAGATGGCAGAATTGTGGTAAGATCTTGAAAGGAGTACTGAAATGATGGCTGTATGTGTCTATGGATGATGAGGTCTGATCATGGTTAGTGAATTTGGGTATTTTCATGAGTTTCAGTGATTGTGGTTTAATGGAATAGATACAGTTTAGCATCCTTTTGTAAAGGCCAAAGCCCACTCAAATTGGCATAAGATGGCAATGTGACCTTTTATCTCTTGCAAGGGCCCTGCAAGAGATAAAAAACACTGCCCTAAATTCTTAAAGTAGATGAAGAACTGTGGGAAAAGGCCTAAGCAGAATACTCTGAATGCAACATCTAAGGCATATCCTTGTACTATATTTACCGACTAGTAGTTCTTAAGGCACAATGGACAGACGCAGCTCACAGCTAAGAGGTGTGATTAGAACATCAAGATTTCTGAGGACTACAGACTGAATCCAGAACTGTGGGAGCCTGAGGAGAAATACTGGACAGCTTGGTGCAGCTGCAGCTCTACAACATCAGCTGCCACGCTGAACCAACGAAGACGACAGATTTGCACTCTCCAGTGACTGTGATGTTCGTCTGGACTTTTGGGCTTTGAACATTTGACTCACTGTCGCTTACAGGAATAGCTTTTGGGATTGCTAGCTAAGCTTGGGTTGTTAGTTTACCAGACTATTACCACTAGCAAAAGGGTTCTTCACAGATGCATTCTCTTAACTTTAGCGTTGTTAACCTGCACTTGTATCATCTATACCTGTATCAAACATGGCCTGTATAAGATCGAACGTGGGTTGCTCAAAGAAAAGAAGGGGGTATTGTGGGAAGCTTTCTCCTGCAGCGGAGCATGAAATGTAAACATCAGGCCCTGTGATGGGAAGTGTCCTTGGGTCTTACTGATTCCCAGGGGCCTAAGCTGGCAACCATGAGCAACCCATGCACAGCTGTCAGGGGGTGGAATCTGCCGGTCCCTGGGGCGGACGCAGCCCCAAGGGGGGCTGACCCTGGCCAGCCCCCCTGGGTGGTACTCACAGGTTGTTTACCACAGGTAACCTATCTCTGCCTTACACATAACTTGGGGCCAATCTGTACTGTCCACTTCTGCCAGCCCCATGCTGGCTGGAAACACCTCCTCTGGAGCACTATATAAGACACTGCACTACCCTAATAAAGTTGTACTGATGTACTGATGCACAGATGCCTAGAAGCTGCTGTCTCGAGTCGTCAGTACCCCAATCTCGCCTCTCGCCAGCCTCCGCACCCCGACACCAAGCCCACTGCATGGACTATTTCTCGCTTGATTTGATCAAAGCCTGCTTGTTGTTCAAGTCCTCACTCAAAATTGTTTCTGTTACGAGTCACATCATGCAGAGGTTTGACAATTTGACTGAAGCAGGAATGTGTAGTCTCCAAAATCGCACCACACCAAGAAAAGAAAGTGTGTCCTTCTTACTGGTGGGAACTGCCATGGTGGAGACTTTGTTAAACACATCCTGAGGAATGGAACAGTGACCATCCTGCCACCGCACTCCCAGAAACTGAATTTCTCTGGCAGGTCCTTTAACCTTGTCTCTCTTAATGGCAAAACCTGCTTGCAACAGAATGTCAATGATTTTGTTACCTTTCTCGAAGACTTCCTCAGCAGTTTGGCCCCACACAATAATGTCGTCGATGTATTGGATGTGCTCTGGAGCTTTACCTTTCTCCAGTGCATTGTGGATGACTGAGTGACAGATGGTTGAGCTGTGTTTCCACCCCTGAGGCAAACGATTGAACTGATACTGGATTCCTCTCCAGGTGAATGCAAACTGAGGCCTGCACTCCTTTGCTATGGGAATAGAGAAGAAAGCATTAGCAATGTCTATGGTTGCATACCATTTAGCCTCCTTCGATTCCAGCTCGTACTGGAGCTCCAGCATGTCCGGCACAGCTGCACTCATGGGCGGCGTCACCTCGTTGAGGGCACGAAAGTCAACTGTGAGTCTCCAGTCGCCCGTAGGTTTACGCACAGGCCAGATGGGACTGTTGAAAGGTGAATGAGCTTTCTCGATGACAGCCTGACTCTCCTATTGACGAATCAGCTGATGAATGGGCAACAAAGAGTCACGGTTAGTTCTGTACTGCCTATGATGAACAGTTTGAGTTGCAATTGGCACTTCCAGGTCCTCTATGTCATGATGTCCCACAACTGCAGATTCATCTGAAAGTTCAGGTCTAATGGACAATTTCAATTTGTCATCCTCAATCTCTACAGATGCTATTCCAAAAGCCCATTTGTGACCCTTAGGATCTTTGAAACAACCTTGTCTCAAAAAGTCAATTCCCAGAATGCAAGGCGCATCAGGACCAGTTACAATCGTATGTGTCTTCCACTCTTTACCAGTTAAACTGATCTCAGCCTGTATTTTAGTTAACTCTTGAGATCCACCAGTGATTCCAAAAATAGAAATGGACTCTGTCCCTTTGCAATTAGATGGCAATAAAGTACACTGAGCACCTGTGTCAACTAAAGCCCTGTATTTCCGAACTCTTGAACTGCCAGGCCACCTAATGAATACATTCCAAATAGATTCGGTTCTCTCCACTATCCCTTTCCTCCTCCTGGCTGGAGGCAGGGCACCCCTAATGCTGAACATGGCATGTAGGGTGTACACAGTGATTGGTGCTGTTGCGAGAGGAACTGCAACTGTTGGAACAATTGCAATTGCTCTCGGGAGCTGAAGAAGTGACAGCTACTTTCCTGGCATTGCTGCCTCTGTTTCTGCCACTCTGCAGTTCCCTGACCCTCTTTGAAAGAGCTGAAGTAGGTTTACCATCCCATTTGTTCATGTTCTCACCGTATGTGTCACGCAGAAGTATCCACAGTGACGCACGTGATTGCTGCTGTCTGGGTGGAATTTGTCTCCTCCTTGGCTGGAATTGCCTTGCAGGAGGTGGGCGTCTGTTCCTGACTGCAGAAACATGCACCCATTCAGATGATGCAGGAACGGTATCTTTTACCATTTTGGAAATTGTGGTTTTAAGGTCCTCCTTCAGTTCTTTCATGGTATCTTTAATCTCTGTGGTCATAGTTTTTATGGCAGAGATTAGGCCAGAATTTGACAAGCTATCCTCTATCTGCCTGAGCTGATCAGTGAACTCACCAACAGTGAAAGATCTTCCATTATCACTCCTTGCTAGAAACTTTCTGGCCAAGATGTTAGCATAGGATGAAGGAGCAAGCTTAATCAGCTTCTTCATGAGACCTGTTCCCAAAGGACTATCATCAGGCTCATGTGTACCATGATCTCCATAAAGCACTTCCTTCACAGCAAACTCCTTCAGAAGCTTAATTCCCTGCTCAACGGTGTTCCACTTCTTGGCAGCCCATGGCAAATCATCTCGGGAAGGATATCTCATAGCCACAGCCAACAAAAGGCGTGTCCACAAGCTAACCCTACCAAGAGGACTTGCTAGGTGTTTGTCCACTCCACTCTCCTTAGTGAGTGGTCCCAGCTGCTTGGCAGACTTGTCTCCTACCTGCAGAGCATTAGCACCAATGCCACGGCATCTCACTAGGCAGCTTAGGATTGGCTCACCTGATTCCCTTGTGTATTCCTTCCTAACTTCCCTGACTTCTCTGAGTGGATCCTTGGAGCCTTGGATGTCATCTTCCTCCTCCTCTTCCTGTTGTTGATCTGGTGGTACTGGGCCTAACAGAACCTTCCTCATAGCACTCTTAAACTCATTGGAACCATCCGCTCTCTTGGCAGCTAACCTCACAGCACTCCTCTCACTTGAGTATTGTCTCAGCACATCTACAAGGTCTTGCAGACTATCTCCTCCTCCTCCTCTTGCTGCTGATCACCAGAGGTCCCCTCTCTTGCATCCTCCTGCGAACCACTCTTTGTCTTAGCTTTTGCCTTAGCAGGTGCCAGAAAGGCCTGAACAGCAACAGACTTGGATGTGTCTGTTGGAGGATTTGAATCATTAGGGGTCTGACCTGGAGGGTTTGAATCATTAGGGGTCTGACCTGGAGCTTGTGAGTTCAAATCTGCCTTGCTTTTAACAGGAGGATTTTGATTCTGGTCTGCTGGCTGGGGGTTCGAATTGGCTGAGCTGGCGTCGTTAGGATCTGGACTGACTGGGCCACCGTTACCAGCATTAGCAGTGTTATTATTTGCCTGTCCTCCTGGGATGCCTGCCAACCCTGAGGTGTTATTGTTGCTAGGAACATTCTGATTTTGGGTACTTGCCTGTGCTCCTTAGGCTCCTGCTAAACTCTGCGGCTTGTTTTGGTTATCCTTATCATTGTTTATGTTAGTGGCGGGAACATTGGCCGTGTTCCCAGCACTTGGAGAAGGAGGGGCAGAGGCTGGCAAGGGGGAAGCCGATAACTGTGTTCCCTTGTTTTGCTGTGAAAGAGACTGCTTCTGAGACACAGAATTTTTCCTAGCTCTTACAGAAACTGGTTTTGAATTTTTCACCAATAATGCCAAAATTAATATGAATATTAAAATCATGAGGTAAATATTAAAAACTGTGAGAAGAAAAACAGTTTTACACGAGCATGTCCCTAAACAAACAGTTGGAATTCCTGTCTTAAGCTGAATAACTCTCATTAGAGCCATATTTAAAGCAGAATTTCCATTGATTGTCATATTATTGACCAGAGCTCCTGTAATATCCTTGGTAATATTCTCAGAGATATTAAAACCAGCATAACCAAGAATCAAATCACCCCAGCTCCAGAACATATCTGAAACCTTAGCTTTAGCCTTATTATAAGCCAGATCAATGAAATAAGCAACAATTTGAGCTTTTATCCAATTAAATGCCAAGAAAACAATACCAGACCAGAGCAATGCACCAACCAAATACAATAGCTGCTTGATTAGCTTCATCTTAATTCCCAGAGCTAATTTCCAATCACTCAAATCTATCTAGCCCCACGTTGGCGCCAAATAAAAATGTGATGGTTTGGGGGTTACCCCGCCCCCCCACACTTTTGAATTTGCCCCAGCTAACTCAGACGGACCCTGGGAATATAGATGAAGCAATTTATTTACAGCTAGCAGAATTTACAAGCAGCTATTTACAATATATACAGTTATATACAATTATATACAGAAATATACAAAGGATAAACAATACAAAAGCACAACTCCCCTCCCAGAAACCTGAGTCCCCAGGAGGGGCTCTCAAACCACCCCAACACCTCCCCCGGCCCTCTCAACCTTACCCCAGTTCTCAGGAAGAAGAGAGGTGCAGCCAAGAGGTTAGGGAGCAGGGTTAGAAAGCAGTGATGTTAGAAAGATGTGTCTCGGTCTAAGGCAAAAGCAAGAGTGAGAGACAAAATGGAGAAAGTTTACTTCTTCTTCCCAGAGTTCTCAGCGTGACTGTGAGAGAAGTTGACATCAATTGTTTTCATTTCACTGCCCGTTATCTAGTTCTTTTACCAAAACATTCCAGCTTGCTTCAAACTAGCACAAGCTTGCTCCTTCATCCTATGCTAACATCTTGGCCAGCAAGTTTCTACCAAGGAGTGATAATGGAGGGTCTATCACTGTTGGTGAGTTCACTGACCAGCTCAGGCAGATAGTGGGCAGCTTGTCACATTCTGCTCTAGTCTCTGCCATAAACACCATGACGACAGAGGTCAAAGGGATAAAGGATAGCATTGAGAATGGCATTAAGAATGGCATGAAAGAACTGGAGGATCTCAGAAACATTTCCAACCTGGTAAGAGATACTGTCTCTGCATCATCTGAATGGGTGAATGTTTCTGCCATCAGGAACACACGCCCACCTCCTGCAAGGCAATTCCAGCCCAGGAGGAGACAAATTCCACTGAGATATCAGCAATCATGTGCGTCAATGTGTGGGAGAATTTCTCCTGCAACGAGGTATGGAATGTAAACATCAGGCCCTGTGATGGGGGATGTCCTTGCAGCCTTGCAAGTTCCCAGGGGCCTAGGCTGAGAACAGTGAGCAACCTCCAAGAGCATCCAGGCCAACCTAGCACCCAGCCCTAGACAATCAACTAGACCATGGCACGAAGTGCCCCATCCAGTCTTTTCTTGAACACCTCCAGGGACGGTGCCTCTGCCACCTCCCTGGGCAGCCCATTCCAATGGAAAACCACTTTCTCTGTGAAGAACTTCCTCCTAACATCTAGTCTATATTAGGCTGCTTTACCATAAAACTCAGTCAAAAATGATTCTTAATTCAGAAGATCAATTATTTTCTAGCCTGTTAATGAAGACTGAGGATTGCAAATGCTTTCCAGTGCAAGGATAGCCAAAGAACTGCTGCACTGGTGGCAAAAGTAGTGCCCCTGGAATGAATTTGAAACCATAAAAGAGAGAATAACACAGCAAAGGCATATTTAATCTGCCTAATCATAAAACTCAGTCTAAAATGGTTCTTAATTCAGAAGATTAATTATTTTTCTAGCCTATTAATGAAGGTTGAGGATTGTAAATGCTTTCCAGTGCAAGGATAGCTAAAGAATTGCTGCATTGGTGGCAAAAGTAGTGCCACCTAGAAATAAAGATTTTTCCATAAATACAACACTTGTTTCCAGCTGCTCATAACTGTGGCAGCTGAGTAGTGAAGCTATCATTTTCTGTGCCTCTGCCTGGTTATAGCTTGTTTGTTGTAGAAGCACCAACAATTCATCCATGTAGTTTGGAAGTTTGTCAGAAGAAGATTAAACTTTTTATTCACGAGAACTGCATTTGATTCCACACATATTCCATGGTTTTGCTTCCATTTGGTTAGAGTGCTGCCCAACAGCTGCACTTTTTAGTTACTTTCACGACCCTAATGATGGGTGAAATATGTCTCTGTGAGAAGTGGCATGCTATTTGATTTGTTCTGTCTCTGCTTACTTTTGTGTGTGTTTACACATACATATGGGGGAGCGGGGATTGTTCAGCCTGGAGAAGAGGAGGCTCAGGGGAGACCTTATTGCTGTCTGCAGCTACCTGAGGGGAGGTTCTAGCCAGGGGGAGGTTGCTCTCTTCTCTCAGGTGGCCAGCACCAGAACAAGAGGACACGGCCTCGGGCTGTGCCAGGGGAAATTTAGGCTCGAGGTGAGGAGAAAGTTCTTCACTGAGAGAGTCATTGGACACTGGAATGGGCTGCCCAGGGAGGTGGTGGAGTCGCTGTCCCTGGGGCAGTTCAAGGCAGGATTGGACGTGGCACTTGGTGCCATGGTGTAGCTTTGAGCTCTGTGGTAAAGGGTTGGACTTGATGATCTGTGAGGTCTCTTCCAACCCTGATGATACTGTGATACTGTTTCTGGGGTCGTAGTTACAGAGGTTCAGAGACAAATTATACCGCAACAGAGAAAGAGATACTAGCAGCCTATGAAGGAGTGAAAGCAGCTTCTGAAGTGATTGGAACTGAGTCACAATTGCTTTTAGCTCCTAGATTGCCAGTTCTAAACTGGACGTTCAAAAGCAAAGGTTCATCACCACATCATGCCACAGATGCAACCTGGTCTAAATGGATGGCTTTGATAACCCAACGAGCACGAATGGGTAATCTTGACCGACCTGGTCTGGTGGAGGTGATCACCAACTGGACGGAAGGCACAGAGTGTACCAAACCTCCAGAGGAGAAAATAACCCGTTGTCCCAGGTTGAGGCTATAGGGTTAAAAACATTTTCTGGGGACTAGAAATTGTTATTCAATCCCATAATTCATCTATCTCTTTATAGACTGGCAACAATGTCAGTTCGCTCTCCTTTCCTCCTCCTCCTGCCCTGAGTGTGTGGCGGGAGCCAATTTATTGGGAACATGTAAGCAGTAGGCATCTTGGATGGCAGAGGCGTTGGGGGGGGGGGGCGGAAAGAGCACTGGGGAGTGTAGATTTAGTTTATTGGGGGGATGGGGGAAACTTCAAGGGGGTTTGGCATGGTAATTGCTTTTGTAATGCATTTCACAGTTTTCTCTCTCTAAATATAATTCTGTATTTTCTCTCCAATTTGATTTGAGAGTTTAATCTCTGTCAGTTCTTTTAAAAAAAAACCACAACAGAATTTTGGTGGCCCATACGGGGAACGAAATGGTTGGTTGTGCATGGACTGTATTGGAGAAAAATACAGAATTAGAGCTTAGGAAACATGGTGCCTCTTAGTGAAGCTGGTATGGAGAGTTGGGAGGCTTGGAGAAGTGAGCCGCTCCCCTCCTGGTTGGCAGAGGGGGGAGAAGGAAGTGGCGAGAAGTGAGTTTCGGAGGTGGTTGATGATGCTATGGGACCCCCGCCCCTGAAGCAGCCATGGCTCTTGCTGACCCACAGCAGGGTGCCGAGCGGCCCTGCACGGGGCGAGCTGGAGGAGTGGGGGAGAGCAGAGCAGGCAAACCCATGTAAGTTTTCCCCTCTTGATGGGATTCCGCGGGCAGTGGAAACTCAGGCGGCTCCGGCCGTGCCGGTGGCCTCCCCTGGACCCGTAGATCCAGGCAGCATTTCGAAGATGATGCCATGCGGAAGTAGCGCCGTCCTCCGTGGTGGGCTGATCGCTGTGGTGGCCACCCTCTTGCTGAGTGCAGCTGCTCCTTATTCAGGGCATGAGCTGGTGGCTGCAGAAGAAACGGCCGTGCTTTGGTACCCTTCCTGTCCCAGCAGTACGGGCAGGCTGAGGCTGTAGACAGCGAGCCTGCATTTGGAGTGTGTACTGCTGGGGAGGATGTGGAGAGCAGCGATGGGGATCCCCTTCCCCCGCTGCTACTCAGCTTGAACTTTACTGTGGCAGAACTGGCGGTACCGAGCATGGGAGGGGGAGGGGGTTTGCCCCGCTTCCCGAGCACACTGGCTGGTTCTGCACAAAGTAGCCAGCCAGGACTAGCGGCAGCGGCAGCTCTGGTGCCGAGCTCAAGCGGCAGGGCGAGCTGCAAGGGTACCCTGATGGTAGTGGATCCTCTGGCCGGTGAGGCAGTGCCAAGGATGGACACTCCTAGTCAGGCAGTGGTTGCAGTGAATGGCATTCATCCTATAGAGGATCTCTTCCCTATTCTGCCACCTGCTCCTCGTCCACCACCAGAACCTCCTCCTTCTCCATTGTCTGTTGAGAAGGTGGAGGGAGAGGTGCTGGGAAAGGTTAAATAAATTTGAAGTGGACTGGGGAAGGAAGATAAGGGCACAGACTGGTGGTGTGGCGGGTTCACTTTGATTGTGCAGCTAGAGAAGAGGAACTGCAGGACTGTACCCTCAGGGGTGGTGGATGGCCTGGTACAAGAGACAAGTGGAAGCATGGGACTCTTGTAGATACTGGAACTCATCTGTGACAGAGAGATGGAATTCAGCTGTGACGAAGGGATCTTCACTCCTGCATGTATGAGAAGCAAACTGGAGCAGCAGCTTGAAGAATGGAAATGAACTGGACTTAGTTGCCCCATCTGACTGCCCCAGGGGTGGAGACACACGATTTGAGACGACTGTGGACTGAGCCAGATTGTGCTGAGAACTCTAGGAGAATCTGCAACAAGTGATTGAGACTTTGCAGTGGGCAGCTGCTTGGATGCATGGACTGCAAAGATTTGAGTGAGAATGAACTGAGACTGCCCATTATTTGATGTTGAGTGCTGCTGAGCACAATGCAGATGGAAACAGAGTTCCTTTGTTTGTGAATAGGATTTTTTGGAAATTTGTATGGGTGTTTTTCGCCTTTGGGTGGGGATACAACCTGTCCAATGGGTGGTTATCTCCTGGTGGGGGAAGTCCAGGACATGTATGTTGGGCAATGCAGGAGGCTGACAAGATCAAGTGTAAGTTTTGATTTGACAGAGACAGTTTGAGTTTAAAGTATGTGCAAGTTGTTACTGAGTTTCTTTCAGATAGTTGATGACATCCAAGAAGTCCATTCGATGAGAAGAGTTGTGTCCAGGATCTGAGCAACAGATAGATTTGAAGGAAAGCACCAGAACGATGCAGGATTTGGATGGCACAGAGAATCTATTTCTAGTTAGATGAGTAGTGTGATGAGCAGGAATTATGGGATTGAATATAGGGGGGGAATGTCCCAGGTTGAGGCCATAGGGTTAAAAACATTTTCTGGGGACTAGAAGATTGTAATTCAATCCCATAATTTGGCTATCTCTTTATAGACTGACAACAAGGTCAGTTTGCTCTCCTTTCCTCCTCCTCCTGCCCTGAGTGTGTGGCAGGAGCCAATTTATCAGGAACATGAATCACACTTTGTCAAATGCTGTGTCTTTGCTCGGGCTTTGGCTGGCGCCAGAACAGCCTGTGCAGCAACTGACTTTGACGTGTCTACTGGAGCGTTTGAATCATTGGGGGTATGACCCGAGGTCTGTGAGTTCAGATCTGCCTTAGAGCTAACAGGGTTCTGGTCTGTTGGCTGTGGATTCGAACTGGCTGAGTTAGTGTTACTATTATTATCAGTGTTATTATTCTGGCTTTGAATATTTCCCTGTGCTCCTGGGACGCCTGCCAATCCTGCTTTGTTATCATTCCCGCTAGGAGTGTTGGCAGCGTTCCCAGAATCTGAAGAAGGAGGTGTAGGGACCATCCCTGAATTTTGCTGGGGAGAAGGTAGTTGTCATGCCCCTGAGTTATCTTTGTTTTGATTTCCACTGTTTTTGCGACACTGAGACCTTCCTAGTTCTTACAGGCATTGCACTCGAATTTTTCACACAGAATGTTAAAAGTATTATAAAATCAAAAATTATAAGACCCAGGATTACACACACCAGAATCACAATAGTTTTACATGAACAAAATCCTGAACAAGGGTCTGGCATCTCAGTTCTGGGGTAAATTACTCTCATCAATGCAGTGGATACAGCAGTACTTCCATTGATTGTAATACTATTGGTAAATACCCCTGTAATGTTACTGGTAAGATTTTCAGTGACATTAAAACCAGCATACCCAAGAATGAGATCACCCCAGGACCAGAAAATGGTTGTGAGTTGAGCTTTAGCCTTCTTATAAGCTACATTAAGAAAGAAATAAACAACTTGGGCTTTGATCCAATTGTACACAAGAAAACAGAAAGCAGGCCACACAGTAGCCCCCACCAAGTAAAATAGCTGCTTCATTAGCTTCATTCTGATTCCCAGAGTTAATTAACAATCACTGCAAATGAATTTGCCCCACGTTGGAGAAAGTCAAATTAAGAGATATGAGATGGTTTGGGTGTACCCTGCCCCCCCACACTTTAGAAAATACCCAACTAGACTCAGTTGGCTCTGGGAATAAAAATGAAGCTATTTATTTACAGCTAGCACAATATACAAGCAGATATTTAAAATATATACAGTTATATACAGAAATATGCAAGATTGTTCTTGAAATGAGTGCTTTTGTCTGCCTTTTGTCTGACTCGATTCTCTCTGGAGTTCCATGTCTCCACATGATCTGCCTTTCCAAGCCAAGAATAGTGTTATGTGCAGTAGCATGTGGAACTGGATGGGTTTCCAGCCATCTGGTGCAGGCCTCTACCATCGTTAGCACATACTGCTTGCCAGAACGAGGTCGAGGTACAGTGATGTTGTCAATCTCCCAGGCTTCACCATACTTGTACTTTGACCATCTCTCACCATACCATAAGGGCTTGATGCGCTTAGCATGCTTAATAGCAGCATAAATGTCGCAATCACGGATGACTTGCGTGATAGCATCCATGGATAAGTCAATTGACCTATCGCATGCTGTCGTGGTTTTTTCTAAAAAGAGCTGACAGAGATTAAACTCTCAAATCAAATTGGAGAGAAAATACACAATTATATTCGGAGAGAGAAAACAGCAATACACATTACAAAACCAATTACCATGGCAAATCCCCTTGAAGTTTCCCCCATCCCCCCCAAAAAACTAAATCTACGTTCCTCAGTGCTCCAGTCCTCCCCCCCACCAACACCTCCACCATCCAAGAGGCCTACTGCTTACATGTTCTGATGAATTGGCTCCCGCCACACACTCAGGGCAGGAGGAGGAGGAAAGGAGAGCGAACTGACCTTGTTGTCACTGGCAGCCGTGTACAGAATGTTTTTAATGTCCGGACCAGTTCTCACAGGTCCCAAGCCCACTGCATGGACTATTTCTCGTTTGATTTGATCAAAGGCTGCTTGTTGTTCAGGTCCCCACTCGAAATTGTTTCTCTTACGAGTCACATCATGCAGAGGTTTGACAATCTGACTGAAACCAGGAATTTGTAGTCTCCAAAATCCCACCACACCAAGGAAAGAAAGTGTGTCCTTCTTACTGGTGGGAACTGCCATGGTAGAGACTTTGTTGATCACATCCTGAGGAATGTAACGGCGACCATCCTGCCACCGCACTCCCAGAAACTGAATTTCTTTGGCAGGTCCTTTGACCTTGTCTCTCTTAATGGCAAAACCTGCTTGCAACAGAATGTCAATGATTTTGTTACCTTTCTCGAAGACTTCCTCAGCAGTTTGGCCCCACACAATGATGTCGTCGATGTATTGGATGTGCTCTGGAGCTTTACCTTTCTCCAGTGCATTGTGGATGACCAAGTGACAGATGGTTGAGCTGTGTTTCCACCCCTGAGGCAAACGATTGAACTGGTACTGGATTCCTCTCCAGGTGAATGCAAACTGAGGCCTGCACTCCTTTGCTATGGGAATAGAGAAGAAAGCATTAGCAATGTCTATGGTTGCATACCATTTAGCCTCTTTCGATTCCACCTCATACTGGAGTTCCAGCATGTCCGGCACAGCTGCACTCATGGGTGGAGTCACCTCGTTGAGGGCACGAAAATCTACTGTGAGTCTCCAATCGCCGTTAGGTTTGCGCACAGGCCAGATGGGACTGTTGAAAGGTGAATGAGCTTTCTCGATGACAGCCTGACTCTCCAGTTGATGAATCAGCTGATGAATGGGCAACAAAGAGTCACGGTTAGTTCCGTACTGCCTGTGGTGAACAGTTTTAGTAGCAATTGGCACTTCCAGATCCTCTATGTCATGATGTCCCACAACTGCAGATTCATCTGAAAGTTCAGGTCTAATGGACAATTTCAATTTTCCGTCCTCAATCCCTACAGATGCTATTCCAAAAGCCCATTTGTGACCCTTAGGATCTTTGAAACAACCTTGTCTCAAAAAGTCAATTCCCAAAATGCAAGGCGCATCAGGACCAGTTACAATAGTATGTGTCTTCCACTCTTTACCAGTTAAACTGATCTCAGCCTGTATCTTAGTTAACTCTTGAGATTCACCAGTGATTCCAAAACTAGAAATGGACTCTGTCCCTTTACAATTTGATGGCAATAAAGTACACTGAGCACCTGTGTCAACTAAAGCCCTGTATTTCCGAACTCTTGAACTGCCAGGCCACCTAATGAATACATTCCAATAGATTCCGTTCTCTCCACTATCCCTTTCCTCCTCCTGGCTGGAGGCAGGGCACCCCTAATGCTGAACATGGCATGTAGGGTGTACACAGTGATTGGTGTTGTTGTGAGAGAAATTGCCACTGTTGGAACAATTGCAGTTGCTCTCAGGAGCTGAAGAAGTGACAGCTACTTTTCTGGCATTGTTGCCTCTGTTTCTGCCACTCTGCAGATCCCTGACTCTCTTTGAAAGAGCTGAAGTAGGTTGACCATCCCACTTGTTCATGTTCTCACCGTATGTGTCACACAGAATTATCCACAGTGACGCACGTGATTGCTGATGTCTAGGTGGAATTGTCTCCTCCTGGGCTGGAATTGCCTTGCAGGAGGTGGGCGTGTGTTCCTGATGGCAGAAACATTCACCCATTCACATGATGCAGGGACGGTATCTCTTACCAGGTTGGAAATGTTTCTGAGATCCTCCTTCAGTTCTTTCATGCAGTTCTTAATGCCATTCTCAATGCTATCCTTTATCCCTTTCACCTCTGACGTCATGGTGTTTATGGCAGAGACTAGGGCAGAATGTGACAAGCTGCCCACTATCTGCCTGAGCTGGTCAGTGAACTCACCAACAGTGATAGACCTTCCATTATCACTCCTTGGTGGAAACTTGCTGGCCAAGATGTTAGCACAGGATGAAGGAGCAAGCTTAATAAGCTTCTTCATGAGACCTGTTCCAAGAGGAATGTCATCAGGCTCATGTGTGCCATGATCTCCATAAAGCACTTCCTTCACAGCAAACTCCTTCCGAAGCTTAATTCCCTGCTCAATGGTGTTCCACTTCTTGGCAGCCCATGGCAGATCATCTCGGGAAGGATATCTCATAGCCACAGCCAACAGGAGGCGTGTGCTCAAGCTAACCCTGCCAAGAGGACTTGCTAGGTATTTGTCCACTCCACTCTCCTTAGTGAGTGGTCCTAGCTGCTTGGCAGACTTGTCTCCTACCTGCAGGGCATTTGCACCAATGCTACGGCATCTCACTAGCCAGCTTAGGATTGGTTCTCCGGATTTCCTTGAGTATTCCTTTCTAACTTCCCTGACCTCTCTGAGAGAATCGTTGGAGTCCTGGATGTCATCCTCCTCCTCTTCCTCCTGCTGACCTTGTTGTCCCTGGTCTAGAAACAGAACCTTCCTCATAGCACTCTTAAACTCTTTGGAACCATCCTCTTTCTTGGCAGCCAACCTCACAGCGCTCTTCTCATTTGAGTACTGGGATCTCAGCACATTTGCAAGGTCTCGCAGACTAACTGCCTCCTCTTCCTCCTCTTGCTGATCACCAGAGGTCCCCTCTCTTACATCCTCCTGTCAACCACACTTTGTCAAATACTGTGTCTTGGCTTTTGCCTTAGCAGGTGCCAAAAACACCTGCACAGCAACTTGGACGTGTCTGCTGAAGGGTTTGAATCATTGGGGGTCTGGCCTGGAGTCTGTGAGTTCATATCTGCCTTAGATCTAACAGAATCTTGGTCTGCTGGCTGGGAATTCGAACTGGCTGAGCTGGTGTTATCACACACATTCTGATTTTGAGCCTGTACTCCTGGGATGCCTGCCAAACCTGGCGCATTGTTATTGTTTTGGTTTCCACCAGGAACATTGGCAGCCTTCCCAGAATATAAAGAGGAGGGTGCAGAGACTGGCTGGGGGGAAGGAATTTGAGACACTTTCCCGGTTGCTTTTGGAACAGAAACCTTTTTAGCTTTTAATTTTTGCACTACATTTGAATTTTTCACACATAATGCAAAAATTAATATGAAAATTAAACCCATAAGACATAGACTAAAAATTGAGAGAAGCAACACAGTTTTATATGAGCAACTACCTAAACAAATGTCTGGCACCCCAGTTCTTAGGTGAATTGCCCTCATGATGGCTGTGGATAAAGCAGTGTTTCGATTGCCTGTAATATTATTGACAAGTGCCCCTGTAATGTTACTGGTAAGATTTTCAGTGACATTAAAACCAGCATAACCAAGAATAAAATCACCCCAAGACCAAAACACGTCTGAAACTTTAGCTTTAGCCTTCTTATAAGCTAAATCAAGAAAATAAGCAACAATTTGGGCTTTTATCCAATTAAATGCCAAAAACACGAAGCCAGACCAGAGTAACGCTCCAACCAAATACAATAGCTGCTTTACTAGCTTCATTTTGATTCCCAAATAAAAGATGTGGTGGTTTGGCTGTTACCCTTCTTGTTCCCATAGTTCTCAGCGAGAATGTGAGAGAAGTTGACATCACAATTTTTTTCCTTTTCACAGCTAAATTATCTACTTTCTCTCACCAAAACATTCTAGCCTGCTTCAAACTAGCACATTGGTGATCACCTCCACCAGACCAGGTTGGTCAAGATTACCCATTCATGCTTGCTGGGTTATCAAAGCCATCCATTTGGACCAGGTTGCGTCTGTGGCATGATGCGGTGATGAACCTTTGCCTTTGAACATCCAGTTTAGAACTGGTAATCTAGGACCTAAAAGCAATTGTGATTACGTTCCAATCTCTTCAGTAGGTGCTTTCACTCCTTCATAGGCTGCTAGTATCTCTTTCTCTGTTGGAGTGTAATTTGCCTCTGAACCTCCGTAGCTATGTCCCCAGAAACCAAGTGGACGACCACGTGTCTCATTTGGAGCTCTCTGCCAAAGGCTCCAAGTTGGACCATTGTCACTGGCAGCCGTGTACAGAATGTTCTTAATGTCTGGACCAGATCGTACAGGTCCCAAGCCCGCTGCATGGACTACTTCTCGCTTGATCTGATCAAAGGCTGCTTGTTGCTCAGGTCCCCACTCAAAATTGTTTCTCTTACGAGTCACATCATGCAGAGGTTTGACAACCTGACTGAATCCAGGAATGTGTAGTCTCCAAAATCCCACTGCACCCAAGAAAGACAGAGTGTCCTTTTTATTGGTGGGAACAGCCATGGTGGAGACTTTGTTGATCACATCCTGTGGAATGTGATGGTGACCATCCTGCCACCACACTCCCAGAAGCTGGGTGTTGGCGTCCGAAGGCTGGCGGATCAGGGCACTGACGAGTCGACTCTATACCTTCTGTGCATCAGTGCTGTGGCCGTTTGAGCTGATCCTCTAGCTCAGACATAGGGGAGAAATGAACATTCCAGGGATAGGCCACATAAATGGCAACAATAGATAAATTAATATAATTTCATTGGAGCATCAAGAACTTAATGTCTAGAAGCACAGTTTGTTTTCCCCCTTCTCCCGCTGGCTTCGGCTGCTTCAGCTTCGCCTATCTTCCCCGGCTGCTGTTTTGGCTACTGCTGCTTCTGCTGCTTTGCCGCCGCTTGACCCCTCCCCCATCTCCCTTAAGGTTATTGTATTGTTTTTTTTTCCCTTCCTTCCTTCTCTAGTTATTATCTCTCTTTACATTGTTATACTTGTACTATAAGAAAATACAATTTCATCTTTCCCTGACTTTCAAAAAAGAAGGGGGGTTTGTGTTGTGAATTTTCTTCCCGGGGGAGGGATCAGCCCAAACCCAGGACACATGCGATCAGTGCGATCAGTGCGATCAGTGCGGTGCGGTGCGGTCAGTGTGATTTTATTAGGGTAATGCAGTGTCTTATATAGTGTTCAGAGGAGGTGTACCCAGCCAGACTGGGGCTGGCACAAGTGGACAATACAGATTGGCTCAAAGTTATGTGTAAGGCACATATAGGTTATTTCTTATCAAAACAACCTGTGGTTCCACCCCAAGGAGCTGGCAGGGTCAGCCCCCTGGAGCTGTGTACGCCCCAGGGGCTGGCAGATTCCATTCCCTATGAGGTGTGCGTGGGTTGCTCAGCTTAACAGTCTAGCTTCCTTGGGGCCGTCTGGGCTCCAAGGACATCTCCCATCACAAGGTCTCATGTTTACAGCTCATGCCCCGCTGTGGGAGAAATTTTCCCACAGCTGGGAATGGCAGCTGGGACAGCAGCTGGCCATGAGCGCCTTAGTCAGTTTCCGGGGTTGGTGCCGTGGGCTGTAGTCATGCAGCTGCGTTGGTCAGGTGCAGCAAGGGTTTGACCCCGCGATTGATGGTCCTTGGGCCACAATTCTGTCCAATGAGGGCTTGGCAACAGACCAAAACATACCAAATAAGATGAGGTTCGAGGGTCTGGTACCCCCAAATATGGAGAGGCCTAGGGTGGGTTCCCCACCCCTAGGCGCATGGGCTTAACAGCCGTTTTGAGGCCTGTGCAACCCTCCACCACATATCCCACCCCCTGGCTCATGGGCCATAAATCAAGGGATAAGGCAGGATATATATATATACATATATATACATAACCATTATACATATAACCCTTTGAACCTTAAAGCATACAGACAGTGTACATGATATATATATGTATAACTATACTCTAAACCAGGTTAAGGCAGATCAACTCTTGTATACCCACCCCCTGATAACAAAATTACTTTATTATATATTTCAAACATTTGCAAGGCAAGGAAAACCTGTTACATGTGGAAGCAATTTCAGAAGTCTGGGATAATCCACCGCACGCTTATGCGGTGAGTTTTCCCATTTACATCGGTTGCTTCCCATGTGTATAACCCATTTGGTTTCAATAGGGTCATGGGCACAACTCCAATTGAGGGCAAGTTTACCATCACTGGTTGTCCAACCTGCAATTTGTGTAATGAGTGTTGAGGGTGTTTGGATTTATCTGGCGGATGAGTAGTGTTTCCCACTGGCTCAGCAGGACAAAATGCTTTGACTTTTGGGCTGCTGTAGTTGCCCCACCTGTTATTTATAATGAAGACTGCGTTTGGTAGGCGTTTATCCCGGTTACCCTTTGATATGATGGCATGCTTTTTGATTAGGGCATTTGTCCTCTCTACCATGCCATTAGCTTGGGGGTAGTAGGGAGTATGGAATACCCATCTAACCCACTCACCCCTAGCCCAGTCTTGTACAGATGATGCTGTGAAATGGGATCCGTTATCACTCTGAATGTACTCTGGCATTGGCAAAAAACTGAACCACTGCCTCAGGGCCTCGATGGTTTGAGCGCCTGTGGCAGCACTGGTGGCAGTAGCCATGACTAATCCTGAGACCACCTCCACCCCCACCAGTATGTATCTCTTTCCGTGTGAGGGTTTGAGTGGACCCACATAGTCAATTTGCCATGTGCTCCAGAGTCTCTTGTCCTTTCTTATGTGCTGAGCTGGGGCTAGGTTGGGGTGATTGGCTTTGAGCCTGATTTTGCACTGTGGGCAGGCTGAAATGATTGCCTCACAGGTGGCTATAGAAATTGACCATCCTCTACTGGGGTTCGGAGGCTGGTGAGAGGTGAGATCGGGGTACTGACGACTCGAGACAGCAGCTTCTATGCATCAGTACATCAGTACAATTTTATTAGGGTAATGCAGTGTCTTGTATAGTGCCCAGCCAGCCTGGGGCTGGCAGAAGTGGACAGTACAGATTGGCCCAAAGCCACGTGCAGGGTGCAGATAGGTTCCCTTATCCAAACAATCCGTGGTCCCACCTCAGGGGGGGCTGGGAGGGTCAGCCCCCTAGAGCTGTATCCACCCCAGGGGTTGGCAAATTCCATCCCCTATCAGGTGTGCGTGGGTTTCTCAGCCTAACAGCTTAGCTTCCTTGGGGCCTGCTGGACTCCAAGGACATTTCCCATCATGTTTACAGCTCATGCTCCGCTGCGGGAGAAATTCTCCCACAATACCCCCTTCTTTTCTTTGAGCAACCCACGTCGGATCTTATATAGGCCGTGTTTGATACAGGTATGGATGATACAAGTGCAGGTTAATAATGCTAAAGTTAAGAGAATGCATCTGTTAAGAACCTTTTTTGCTAGTGGCAATAGTCTGGGAAACTAACCACCGAAGCTCAGCTAACAATCCCAAAAGCTATTTCTGCGAGCAACAGTAAGTCAAACGTTCAAAAACCCAAAAGTCCAGACGAACATCACAGTCACTGGAGAGTGCAAATCCGTCGTCTTTGTTGGTTCAGCGTGGCAGCCGATGTTGTAGAGCTGCAGATGCACCAAGCTGTCCAGTATTTCTCCTCAGAGTCCCACAGTTCTGGATTCATTTCACAGTCCTCAGAAATCTTGATGTTTTCACTGCACTCCTTAGCTATGAGTTGCATCTGTCCATTGTGCTTTAAGAAATACTAGCCTCTAAATACAGTACAAAGATATGCCTTAGATGTTGCATTCAGGGTATTCCACTTAGGCCTTTTCCCACAGTTCTTTATCTACTTTAAGAATTTAGGGCAGTGTCTTTTATCCCTTGCAGGGCCCAGTCCTGTTCAATATCTTTATTGATGATCTGGACGAGGGGATTGAGTCCAGCATCAGTAAGTTTGCAGATGACACCAAGCTAGGAGCAGGTGTTGATCTGTTGGAAGGTAGGAGAGCCCTGCAGAGGGACCTGGACAGGCTGGATGGGTGGGCAGAGGCCAATGGGATGAGATTTAACAAGGCCAAGTGCAGGGTTCTGCACTTTGGCCACAACAACCCCAAGCAGCGCTATAGGCTGGGGACTGAGTGGCTGGAGAGCAGCCAGGAGGAAAGGGACCTGGGGGTACTGATAGATAGTAAGCTGAAGATGAGCCAGCAGTGTGCCCAGGTGGCCAAGAGAGCCAATGGCATCCTGGCCTGCATCAGGAACAGTGTGGCCAGTAGGACAAGGGAGGTTATTCTTCCCCTGTACTCAGCACTGGTCAGGCCACACCTTGAGTACTGTGTCCAGTTCTGGGCCCCTCAATTCAAGAAAGATGTTGAGGTGCTGGAACGTGTCCAGAGAAGGGCAACAAAGCTGGTGAGGGGCCTGGAGCACAAATCCTATGAGGAGAGGTTGAGGGAGCTGGGCCTGTTTAGCCTGGAGAAGAGGAGGCTCAGGGGTGATCTTATTACTGTCTACAACTACCTGAAGGGGCATTGTAGCCAGGTGGGGGGTGGCCTCTTCTCCCAGGCAACCAGCAATAGAACAAGGGGACACAGTCTCAAGTTGTGCCAGGGTAGGTATAGGCTGGATATTAGGAAGAAGTTCTTCACAGAGAGAGTGATTCCCCATTGGAATGGGCTGCCCAGGGAGGTGGTGGAGGCACCGTCCCTGGGGGTCTTCAAGAAAAGACTGGATGAGGCACTTAGTGCCATGGTCTAGTTCACTGGATAGGGCTGGGTGATAGGTTGGACTGGATGATCTTGGAGGTCTCTTCCAACCTGGTTGATTCTATGATTCTATGAAAAGTCACTTTGCCATCTTGTGCCAATTTGAGTGGGCTTTGGCCTTTACAAAAGGATGCTAAACTGAATCTATTCCATCAAACCACAATCACTGAAAACCGATGAAAATACCCAAATTTGTTAACCATGATCAAACCTTATCATCCATAGACACATAGCCAGCATTTCAATACTCCTTTCAGGATCTTGCCACAATTCTGCCATCTGAGCAAGATTTCTGCTCACTTTAAGAAAAGACAGGCTAATCATACTCAAGCTGGTCTCCATCTTAATGCCTGTGAAGATAAGGGATCAAACACAAACAAATACAGAGACAAATGCAAGTGATAAAACACAAACAAATACAGAAACAAACACAAACATATTGAGTGCCTAGGCTAACAAACCCATTGATCTTGTCTACAGAATTTCTTTATACCTGCTTCCTTGTCTTTCTACCCCCTTTCTCCCCCCTTTTTTTTATCCCAGTGCTACCCAGATATACAGAAAAAAATCAAAAACAGAACATCCCATTATATCCCTTTATAAAAAAAAAATCCCATAATTGTCATATTACAAACTCTTAGCCTTAACTATATTATCTTAGCAGCTTAAAGGTCTAGGAAATGAAGGAAAATAGGAAAAAAGGCAAAGAAAAAATCAAAAAGTGTGGTACCACAGGAAAGTCAGAATCAGAACAGAGGGGAAAAGAAGATCTTCCTAGAAATTCTAATACAATTAGTAATCATTTAACATCCTATTCGGTAAACTCCTAACCTGTAAGATCCAGTACAATAAAAAAAAATAGAAAACAGCATTAAGATTGACGTCAATACTCATAGGTAGTAAGACACGAAAAATGTGAGTCTGTCACTTTAAAAGGCAAAACCGCTTTGACTCCGGATTGGGGGGGTGTGTGTGTAGGCGGGCCAGGCTGACCGCACGCTGGGGGAGGGAGGCGGGGGAGGAGGAGGGAGGGAAGGAGAGGGGGCAGGGTGCTCGCGTCTCAGAGCCGGTGCCGTTTTCCAACTTTACAAGCCAGGAGGGGAAGAGAGGGGGGCTCCGCCGATCTCCAACTCTGTAAGCGGGGGGGGGGGGGGGGGTGAGCCGCATTGGGCAGGGGCGAGGGAAGGGGGAGGAGGCGGGAGAGGGGGGTTGGGTCCCGTGACTCGCCGAGCCGGCGCCATCTTCGAACTTTCCAAGCCAGGACGCGAAAAAGGGGGGGGAAGGGGCTCTGCTGATCTCCAACTCTGTAAGCGGGGGGGGGGGGGGGGGGGAAGGGGCTCCGCCAATCTCCGCAGCTTGTCTGGACCACCTGCTTTCCCAGCCCCGTCCCCTGTCTCAAAAAGTCAGTTCCCAGATGTGGATGGATTTCTTGCTAACAGAGGACATGAACCGATAAGAATGAGCAACCCCGTGCTGCAGGGTGTCCTTGAATCCATGCCGGATGCGGGAAACCAGGCAGTGGATAACACCTCCCACATGGAGCTGCATGTGGGCAGAGTCAGCCACCCGTAGGGGGCTGACTCTACAGGTTGTTTATCCAAGTTGACCTATCTGTATCTCACACATAACCTTAAGCCAATCTGTCCTTTTCACATGTACCAATCTTAAACTAATCTAGCTATGCACACATCTTCCAAGTTAGTATATAATCTGCTGTATTGCCTCAATAAAGTGCACTACTTGAAGGTAACTCATATTGAGTAGTTTCTTGAGTGCTGAAATCCTGTTTCCACAGTCTGGTGTCCGAACAGGGACCTGATAAGGACTTTATCAAATCTTCAACTTGCTGCGGCAAGCAAACCGATGGAGGGGGGGACGGGTCGACAGTACAGGCGGCCTATAGAGGAAAGCCAGGAGCTAATGCTGGATTAACTGCCGCGGTAAGACCAGAGATAAAGAAGTGGCACTGTCTCTCTTTTTAAGCTTTTTAGAAAAGCGGGGAGTTGCAGTAGGAAAAAAAGAAGTTAGCCTTTATGAAGCAGATCCATATGATTTTTAGCCCAGAGAGCTGGAGAGAATTGGGAGACGCACTGTTGTTACTGTCAGTAAAGACTTTATAATCGCTTAAAGGTTCGGTTCCACCTGGCGAGATGTAATAAATACCTTAATGGACATGAAAGCCAACCAGCAGGTTGCTATGGCTGCCGCAAGCATGACCGGTAGCGCCTCGACCAGCAGTAAGCAATTGCGGCAAAAAGCCTTCTCAGTTTGAAATGTTTTTCAGCACTGCTGTAAAGAGGCTTGGCACTGCAGCTGTGCGTACTGCGACTGATTTACTGAGTGCTGCTAATGACCCATCAATAGCCGGCAGCGACCGCAAACAACAGCCGTGCGTACCAACTGATTTGCTGAGTACCGCTGGTGACCCGCCCACAGGACTCTGCTAAGCATCTGACAATGCAGACCCATCCCCCGCGCCTCCACCAACAGTAACACAGGAAAAAGAAAAAAACGCCAGAGAGACAGAGGGATGACCAACAGAGAAGAAGTAGGAACAACAGGAACAACAGCAACGGGGACAGTAAGGGAGCAGCTAATCTGCTGCTAGAAATGCAAGCCACCATCCTCCCCTGCCTCCCTCCCTCTCTCCCGTCTTTTTCTTTCCCTTGCAGTTGCTGCGGATGCAACTGTTCCGTTCTGAGGAACAGGCTCAATTTGTGATGGCGATTTCATGAATTGAACTCCTGATGGTGTTTCTGGTTTTGATTATAATGGATCTTAGAGTTTGAGAGTTTACTGGATAAGATATTAACTGTAATGGGATAAGTTTTAGAATACTTTTAGCAGGGTTTTTGTGATAGGACTTAAGTAAGTGAAAATAGAGTAAGTAATTAAAATAGAGCATGTTAAGTACTTGATAGCTACACATGTTTAATAGTTAATATAATAGAATATTATAGTAAGAGTTGTTTGTAAGTGTATTAGTTCTAATTTAAGGTTCTTTTCCTTTTCTGGTACCAGAATATTTTCAAAGGAGTTCCATGAATGCAATATCTTCTTGATTTTCTTTGTTTTTCCTCAGTAATAATTTAATGGTTTAATTTCCTTTAGTTGATAGATTTTTAAGTTGACAGATAATATAATTAAGGCTAAGAGTTTGTAATATGATAATTTTAGGATTTTAGGATATAGGGTTATTGTAGAATGTTTTTTTTAGGATTTTTTTCTATATATTTAGATAGTACTAGGATTATGTATAAACCAAAAAAAAAAAAAAAAGAAGAGGGGAGAACAGAGGAAAGAAGGAGAGAAGAAGACATTTTTCTAAATTTCTGTAGTTACATCATACAGACAAGGTCAATGGAATTGTTAGCCTAGGCAATGAATATGTTTGCATTTGTTTTCATATTTGTTTGTGCATTTGACCATTTATGTTCACAGGCTTTTGATGGAGATCAGCTTGTTTTGACCAGCCTGTTTTCTTGCAGTGAGCAGGAAGTCTTGTTCAGTTGGCAGATATTGTGGCAAAATCTTGAAAGGAGCGCTGACATGATGATTGTGTGTGTATAGGTTATAAGGTTTTGATCATGGTTAACGAATATGGGTATTTTCATGAGTTTTAATGAGTGGATAACAGCAAAATAGAGATCAGTTTAGCACCTGTTGTAAGGGCCAAACCCACTTATTGGCACAGATGGCGATGTGCTTGTTATCTTTTTGCAAACGGCTGTCATGGAGAGTAGCAGAAGCTCTCTAAGCTTTTGCTATATTGTGTAGTTTCTAGTGCCTCACATTCAAGCAGAAGCATCGAAAAACCAAAACAATCTTTCAGTCCCATGGGAAGATTTCTCCCTAGGGTAAGCGAAAGGTAAACACTGGCCATGTTTCCTTTTCACTTGGCCTTGCTTTCCAGACAACAGGGTATTGTTTTGGTTAAGTAGAAACGACTTTCTTAGGCCTGCCCAGCACCTGCAGGTGGGCTGGCCTGAGGAGTGGTCTTTATATTGTTTGAGTAATATTATCCAATTATATAAATTGCTTACTGTCTTTTACCAATGTATGTGAACAACGTAAAAGTGGTCTGAATTGTGGGCTAGTCCTATTTTGGAACATTATAAAAATGATGGACAGGCCAGGATCGAGGCCCTTGCCCTTGCGCTCTTCCCTTGCCTTTTGCCTTTTGCTCTTTTGCCCTGGATCTTACCCTCGCTCCTGTCCTTCCCCGGACTTAACAACAACAAACTGCTCGCCGATCTAGCCTCGCCTCGGGCGGACCCCGAGTCGCAGAGGCTAAAGCCTGCATGCCTGGACCCTCATCGGGAGAAAGGGACTCCCTGCCAAGCTACAGACTACAGACTGTGAGTAGCTGACGAACTGTTAACTCAAACCAGAGACTCGAAAGAACTCTCTTTAAACATCATAGACTCTTTAATTTGCCATTTTCGGAAATGTTACTTTGATCTCAATCAAAAGAATTCACAGTGGTGGTGTAGTTTCGGGAAGAGGGAATTCGCATTCTTTGCAATAAATCACTGATAAAATAGTCAACGCCTCGCGTATTTCCCCCATAAATTCTGCCGCGAAACTGCGTTCCACGACAACGGCCCTGCAAAAAGATGAGAAACACTGCCTTAAGTTTTTTTAAAACAAATAAAGGATTGTGGAGAATAAGGCCTAATAGATTAGCCTGAACACAACATCTAGGGCATATCTTTGTATCATCCTTTTGAAATTAGTAGTTCTTACGCACAATAGACAGACACATCTCATAGCTAAGGAGTGTAAAGAAAACACCAAGATTTATGAGGACTGTGGAGTGAATCCAGAACTATGGGAGTCTGAGAAAGAATATTGGACAACAGATACACCTGTGATTCTACAACATCGATTGCCACACAGAGTCAATGAAGATGTGGCACACATGTACTCTCCTGTGACTGTGAGGTTCATCTGGACTCCTGGTCTTTTGAACAAATTACTTACTGTCGCTTGCAGAAAAAGCCTTTAGGATTGTTAACTAAGCCTGGCAACCTCGACTTTTGTCTAAGCTTACAATCAACTACTGCACCATTCAAGACATGCCTAGTGGGAATTCCAGAATTTAATGATAATGATTTTAGAATATACAGCACTGGGAATTGTACAGGAAGATCGAGTGTGTCAGAATGTGCGGTAAAGTTGATTTCTGGCTTCTCTGGGACCCCCAAGAGCTGGAATTATTAGGATCACAAGCTATTGGGAATGTGTTTAAGGGCTGGAGTCAAAATTGTTTTGTTTTTGGAGATAGGTTTGCAAGTATGAATGGGCTAGGAATAGCCCTTAACAAGGTAGTAGGGGTACCTTGGAGAAAGCATTGGGACAAGTCAGGATGGATAGATCATAGAATTTCATAGAATCAACCAGGTTGGAAGAGACCTCCAAGATCATCCAGTCCAACCTATCCCCCAGCCCTATCCAGTCAACTAGACCATGGCACTAAGTGCCTCATCCAGTCTTTTCTTGAACACCTCCAGGGAGGGTGCCTCAACCACCTCCCTGGGCAGCCCATTCCAATGGGAAATCACTCTCTCTGTGAAGAACTTCTTCCTAACATCCAGCCTATACCTACCCTGGCACAACTTGAGACTGTGTCCCCTTGTTCTATTGCTAGTTGCCTGGGAGAAGAGGCCACCCCCCACCTGGCTAAAATGCCCCTTCAGGTAGTTGTAGACAGTAATAAGATCACCCCTGAGCCTCCTCTTCTCCAGGCTAAACAGGCCCAGCTCCCTCAACCTCTCCTCATAGGATTTGTGCTCCAGGCCCCTCACCAGCTTTGTTGCCCTTCCCTGGACATGTTCCAGCACCTCAACATCTTTCTTGAATTGAGGGGCCCAGAACTGGACACAGTACTCAAGGTGTGGCCTGACCAGTGCTGAGTACAGGGGAAGAATAACCTCCCTTGTCCTACTGGCCACACTGTTCCTGATGCAGGCCAGGATGCCACTGGCTCTCTTGGCCACCTGGGCACACTGCTGGCTCATCTTCAGCTTACTATCTATCAGTACCCCCAGGTCCCTTTCTGCCTGGCTGCTCTCCAGCCACTCAGTCCCCAGCCTGCAGCACTGCTTGGGGTTGTTGTGGCCAAAGTGCAGAACCTTGCACTTGGCCTTGTTAAATCTCATCCCATTGGCCTCTGCCCACCCATCCAGCCTGTCCAGGTCCCTCTGCAGGGCTGTCCTACCTTCCAACAGATCAACACCTGCTCCTAGCTTGGTGTCATCTGCAAACTTACTGATGCTGGACTCAATGCCCTCGTCCAGGTCATCAATAAAGATATTGAACAGGACTGGGCCCAGTACTGATCCTTGGGGAACACCACTAGTGACTGGCTGCCAACTGGATGTGGCACCATTCACCACCACTCTCTGAGCTCTGCCATCCAGCCAGTTCTTGATCCAGCACAGAGTGAATCTGTCCAAACCATGAGCTGCCAGCTTGGCTAGGAGCTTCTTTTGGCAGACAGTGTCAAAGGCTTTGCTGAAGTCCAAGTAGACTACATCCACAGCCTTCCCCACATTCACCAGGTGGGTAACCTGATCATAAAAGGAGATCAGGTTGGTGAGGCAGGACCTGCCCTTCCTAAACCCATGCTGGCTGGGCCTGATCCGTTGGCTATCCTGTAGGTTCTTTGTGATGGCACCCAAGATGACCTGTTCCATGACCTTGCCTGGCACTGAGGTCAGGCTCACAGGTCTGTAGTTTTCTGGCTCCTCCTTACGACCCTTCTTGTGAATGGGTATCACATTGGCCAGCTTCCAGTCTTCAGGGACCTCTCCAGTGAGCCAGGACTGCTGATAAATGATGGAGAGTGGCTTGGCCAGCTTGGCTGCCAGCTCTCTCAGCACCCTAGGGTGGATCCCATCCGGTCCCATGGACTTGTGAGGATCCAAATGACGCAGCAGGTCCCTTACTGCTTCCTCATGGATTAAAGGGGGACTGTACTGGTCCCTGACTCCATCCACCACTTCAGGAGTCCAGCTGTCCGGGAGACAACCTATCCCACTAGTGAAGATTGAGGCAAAGAAGGTGTTAAGCACCTCTGCCTTTTCCTCATCCTTTGTCACTATGTTCCCCTCTCTATCTAATAAGGACTGGAGGTTGTCCTTGGCCCTTCTCTTGCCATTCATATATTTAAAGAAACGCTTTTTATTTTCCTTGGCAGCCGTGGCCAGCCTGAGCTCCAAGTGGGCTTTTGCCTCTCTAATTTTTCCTCTACAAGACCTAGCAACTTCCTTGAACTTCTCCTGGGACACCTCCCCTCTTTTCCAAAGGTGATACACTCTCTTTTTAATCTTTAATTCCTTCAGCAGCTCCCTGCCCATCCAGCCTGGCTGCCTCCCTCGTCGGCTCATCTTCCGGCTCAGTGTCACTGCCTGCTCCTGTGCCTGCAGGAGTTCTTTCTTGAAGTAGGTCCAACCTTCCTGGACCCCTTTGTTTCTAAGGGCTATTTCCCGAGGAACTTTCTGAATTAGTTCCTTAAATAGGCTGAAGTCTGCCCTTCGGAAGTCCAGTGTGGAGGTTCTGTTGATGCCCCTCCTGGTTTCTCCATGTATTGAAAACTCTATAATTTCATGGTCACTGGACCCCAGGCAGCCTCCAACCACCACATCCCCTACCAGCCCCTCTCTATTTGTGAGCAGCAGGTCAAGCAGGGCTGCCCCCCTGGTAGGCTCACGTAACAGCTGGGATAGGAAGTTGTCTTCCACACATTGCAGAAACCTTCTAGACTGCTTCTTCTCTGCAGTGTTTAAGTCCCAGCAGATGTCTGGTAGGTTAAAGTCGCCCACCAGAACAAGGGCAGGTGATCTTGAGGCAGCCTCCAGTTGCTTAAAGAGTAATAAATCAACCTCTTCTTCCTGGTTGGGTGGTCTGTAACAGACTCCAACCAGGATATCAGCCTTGTTGGCCTTCGCCTTAAGTCTCACCCATAATGACTCAACTTGATCATCTTTGATTTCTACCTCCATGACATCCAGAGCATCCCTAATATACAGAGCCACTCCCCCGCCCTTTCTCCCTTGCCTGTCTCTCCTGAAGAGTCTGTAGCCATTGATTACAGCACACCAATCATGTGAGCCATCCCACCACGTTTCAGTGATGGCAACAATATCATAGTTTTCCTCCAGCACCAGGGCTTCCAGCTCCTCTTATTTGTTACCCATACTGCGTGCATTAGTGTACATGCACTTCAGCTGGGCTGCTGCTTTTACTCCTAGCTCTAGCCTACCATCCTCAATTCCCTTTGATTTATCTCTGGTGCTGTCATGTTTAACCCCCTCCCCCTTCCATTCTAGTTTAAAGCCCTCTCAACAAGCCCAGCCAGCTTATGTGCCAGGGTCCTTCTCCCCTTCTGTGATAGTTGTATCCCATCTGCTGATTGCAGACCTGTGGCAAGATGAAGTTCCCCAAGATCAAAGAATCCAAAGTTATGTTAGATGCACCAACCTCTGAGCCACTTGTTCATCAAATATGCTTTCCTGTTCTTCTCTGTATTCCAGCCTGTAACTAAGGGTATAGATGAAAAGATTACCTGTGCCCCTGCTCCCTCAACTGCTTTCCCCAGTGTCTTAAAGTCCCTTTTGATAGCTTTTAGCCCTCTGTTATTAATCTCATCATTCCCTGCCTGTATAACTAATAAGGGATAGTAATCAGAGGGCTGCACTACAGTAGGCAGCCTCCTGGTAACATCCCTGACCCGGGCTCCAGGGAGGCAGCAGACCTCCCTGTGGAAGGGGTCTGGCCGGCATATGGGGCCCTCTGTTCTCTGCAGAAGGGAATCACCAATAACAATTACCCTCCTCTTTTTATTCTGGGTACTTGTTCTGATGCGAGGGGGTAAATGATTTGTCTCAGTTGCCCTCCCAGCCGGTGATGCTTCTGCCTGCTCCAGGATCACCTCATCCTCAACCTCTAGTGCCCTATATCTGTTATGTAAGGGCAGCTTGGGATGTGAAGATGGCTGGAAGGGTTTTCCCTTACCCCTTCTGGCAGGCACCTGCATCCATTCTTCTTGGTTGCTCTGTTCGTCTCCCTCTGGCAAGGGGGACTGCAGAGCATGTTGCTCTCTTGTACCTTCCCTTTCAGCCTTCAGTTGTTCCACCTCTCCCTTGAGTTCAGCCACCAGGTTGAGCAGACAATCAATCTGCTCACACCTAATGCAGCCATTGCCTGTGTCGAGTGCCAGGCTCCAGCACTCCTCACATCCAGACGTCTGGACGCCTGCATTCCTACAGGTGGGCTCTGTTTGGGTGCCCACAGTTTTACAAGTATTATACAGCTTGGACCTAGTTCGAACCATGTCTGCTATCCTGAAGGTTGTTAGGTGTGGGTGTTTTTTTTTTCTTGTTTTTTTTTTTTTTTTCTCAGCGGCGCGCGCTGGGCTCAGCAGAGACAGCTAGCTCCTCGTTTAAATGTGCCGCTCGCCAGGCACCGCCCTCTGACTCACCTTCCTGCGAGCACTTAGCGCCTGCTTGCCGCTCCCTGCCTCCCTCTGGGCTCCTCAGATCGAGAGAGCCTCAAAAAAGAGGAGAAAAAAGGCTGCGAGAAAGCGCGTTTCAGCTGAGCTAGCCTCGGTCCTGCTCTCCTGCCGAACCAGGCTGTGAGCAGATGTCACACCTGCTTCTGAATATTGCCCTTTAAAACTAAAACATCAGATTTCTGTGGCCTAAATGATACCATAAGTGGCTGGCTAGTATCTTTACCCCTTGGTGCTTATGGAGCAATTGATATGATGTATCCAAAAAGAAAAATTGGCCCATTGTTATGTGTCGGAGGACGGAGACTGGTGCGGCGAGAGATCGGGGCACTGAGAGTCGACTCTGTGGCTTCTGCGCAGCAGTGCGATTTATTAGGGCGATGCAACGACCTTTGTAGCCCCCAAAGGGGGTGTAGACAACTAACTTAGCTTAAGATTGGTACAAGTGGAAGGTGTCACGGAAGGTAGTTTGGGAGGTTGTGGGGAAAATACGTGGAGACTCACTTGTGGATTTTCAAGTGATTTATTGCTCAAACACGGAGATCCCCCTCCCGAACTAAATTCCCCACGTGAGTTCTTTTGGATTGAAGTTGTAAAATAACAGTTCAGAAAATAGCAGATAAAGGAGAGTCTGTGATTTCTTTAGAGTTCTTTTGAGTCTTTAAAGTTATTCAGTCTTTAGGTAAAGAGTTCTTTCTCCAATTTACTCACTGTTCGTAGTTCAGTTCAGCAAAGTTCGAAGTTTTGGGCGGTGTCCCTTTGTTCGTCAGGATCGGGCCCAAGCAGGTTTCAGGCCTCTGCGAGCCCCTCGTCGGGCAGGGCCGATCAGGAACGTGAGGGCACCGCGGCAGGAGCGAGGCAGGCAGGCAGGCTAGCGAGCGAGCGGTAGGAGCAGGTACCAGCAAGCTCAAGCCAGCAAGCGCCTCGATCCAGGAAGGCACACCATTTTTATAATGTTCAAAAGAGGTGTAACCCTCCAGTCCATGCTATTTTACGTTATTCTTGCAGATTGGCACAAATTACAATTAACCTATACAATTGGACAGTTCTTACCAAAACAATTTCTAAGACCACCCCAAGCTCGGCCCACACCAGGTGTCGAGCGGGCATGAGAACTGCCGTTCCCCCTAGCCAAAACAGTGGTCACTGTTTACCTTTTATCTCGACTAGGGAGAGACTTTCTCATGGGGCTGAAGGACTGTTTTGGTTTTACGATGCTTCTGGCTTAAAATGTGAGACATTGCAACTTTTACAGCAGGGAGGCCTGCTAAGGGCTTCTGCTACTCTCCGTGACAGAAGGTACAGATTGGCTCCAGGTTAAGTGTAAGACAGAGATAGGTTAGCTTACAGTAAACACCTTAAGGCTCCCACCCAGGGGGGCTGGCCAGAGTCAGCCCCCTGGGCTGTGCCCGCCCCAGGGGCCGGTAGATTCCACCCCCTGACAGCTGTGCGTGGGTTGCTCATGGTTCCCAGCTCAGGCCCCTGAGAGCCTCAAGGCTCCAAGGACACTTCTCATCACAGGGTCTGATGTTTACATTTCATGCTTCGCTGCAGGAGAAAGCTTCCCACAATACCCCCTTCTTTTCTTTGAGCAACCCACGTTTGATTTTAAGCGAGCTGTGCTTGGTAGGAGCGCAGGTCAATGGTGCTAAGGTGAGGAAAAATACATTTGTTAAGAACCTTTTGCTAGTAACAACAATCTGGCAAACCAGCCACCCAAGCTTAGCTAACGATCCCAAAAGCTATTTCTGCAAGCGACAGTGAGTCAAATGTTCAAAAACCCAAAAGTCCAGATGAACATCACAGCTTCTGGAGAGTGCAAGCCTGTCACGTCTTCGTTAGGTCACCGTGGTAGCCGATGTTGTGGGTGAGTGAATTGTCCAGTATCTCTCCCATAGCTTTGAGTTCACTTCATAATTCTCAGAGATCTTGATGTTTCCAGTGCAGTCCTCGGCTATGAGCTGTGTCTGACTATTGTGCTTAAGAACTACAACCCCCCCAATACAATACAAGGGGGGGTTGTAGTTCTTAAGCACAATAGTCAGACTGAAGCTCATGAAAATATCCAAATTCATTAGCCAAGATCCAAAACCTTATAATCCAAATACTCATAATCATCATCTCAGTGATTCTCCCAAAATCTTACCGCAACTCTGCCATCTGAGCAAGATTTTCTGCTCACTTCATAAAAGGACAGACCAATCATATTCAGGTTGGTATCCACCTTAAGGCCTGTACGGACAGGTGATAAAACATAATACGAGCATATTCAGTACCTAAGCTGACAAATCCACTGATCTTATTTGTGTGATGTGTCCAAAGAAACTGCAGTGTTTCTCCATGCCTCTCTTCTTATCTTTCTAGCTCCTCTTCCACCTCGCCCTTTTTTTTTTTTTTTTTTTGTTGCTTCTGAGCGACTATATAAAAGACAAAATTCTACGACATTTCTATATGTTAAGGAAAAATCTTATAACTATAATACTGTCTTAACCTATAAGCCTAGTAGAAGAGGAAAAAAGAAAAGAAAAAGGAGGGGGGGGGATGTTAAAGAAAATATGGTACCATATCATCCTTAGTATAGTGGAAGTAAGCAGGGACTTATGAATATAAAATATAATGCCTTACCATAGTATATCAGTATAATATCTATCAAATGCTAATTATACTCTATCATGATTGCCTAAGAATTACTGTGTTATTAACGTTATCCTAAAAATCCAATACGATTAATAAGCATCACTATCTTATCCAACAAATGTCTAAAGTACAAAATATATTACAATTAAAGTAAAAAATAACGGTAAAGTTCCAGAGTCCGACATAGTCATCAAGACCCCAGTCTATATCTTGAGAAATTTTTCCTGACTTTTTTGGTATTATAAAAATTGGGGTGTTCCATGGGCTGGTTGAAGGTACAATATGGCCTGCAGCAAGTTGTTCTTCGACGAGCTTGTGTGTTTCTTGCAGCCGTTCTTTTTGCAGCAGCCACTGATCTATCCAGATCGGTGTATTAGAAAGCCACTGAAGTTTGATTATGGGCGGCTGCCGTCCAGTGGCCGCTGCTGAAAAATTACCTGCAGAGTAGTTATCACGACTCCCATCTGTGTCATGACATCTCTACCAATCGGCGCATTCACGCCTCGTGGGAGAGGCACGATGGTTGCAAAGACGTGGCCTGTCCTCCCATCTATGGTTATACTGATTCGCTGTGAACTTGTCAGAGTCTGAGATACTCCACCAATGCCTTCAACACCGTCTTTGGCTGGGCTTGCTGGCCAGTGTGAGGGCCATGCAGGTGTGGAAAAGATGGTCATATCAGCACCTGTATCCAGGAGAACATCCATGGTTATTGTGTCCTGACCATTACTAATGATAGCTGATGTAAATGGTCATTGAGTCAAGGACAGGGTCAGCATGGCTAAGCCACCCGTAGATCCAAAACCTTGTTCTCCTCTTTGTGGCAAGGCACGGCCCCGCGCCACGTCCTGTAGCAGGTTGGTCAGGGGCACCAGTTGAGCAATGCGACTGCCTTCTGGCACCACGATAGGTGGGCTGTTAGTGTATGCAACAATTTGTATGATTCCGGTGTAGTCTTCATCAATCACCCCGGGAATGATCATCAGTCCCTTTAGCCCTGCAGAGGACCTTCCCAGGAGTAATGCACCAGTGGGTTTGCCATTTATCATTAATGGGCCTTTCATGGAGGTGGCGATGGGGACTGGGCGGTTGTCAATCAAGGTGACGCTCACTGCTGTTGTAAGATCCAACCCGAGGCTGCCGGAGGTCGCTGGGCAGATAGCATCGTTGGGGCAGCGACTTGTGTCCTCGCGCGGCTGCCTGTCGCGCTGCGCTGGTAGTTTCCCGAACGCTTACAGGCTGCAGTTGCATGAGTGTTAACCTGGCAGTGGTCACACCAGACCGCAGCCTGTGGGCAATGATCACGTGAGTGTCCAGTTAGGCCGCAGCGGAAGCAGGGGTGGGTTGTTGGTCCGCGGCCACGATTCCCTGCATCCACGGATTGCAGTGCTGCCATTACGAGCTCTGTGTGTGTGGCCGTTTGAGCTGATCCTCTAGCTCAGACATAGGGGAGAGATGAACATTCCAGGGATAGGCCACATAAATGGCAACAATAGATAAATTAATATAATTTCATTGGAGCATCAAGAACTTAATGTCTAGAAGCACAGTTTGTTCTGCCCCTTCTCCCGCTGGCTTCTGCTGCTGCAGCTTCGCCTATCTTCCCCGGCTGCTGTTTTGGCTACTGTTGCTTCTGCTGCTTCGCCGCCGCTTGACCCCCTCCCCATCTCCCTTAAGGTTATTGTATTGTTTTTTTTTTTTTCTTCCTTCTCTAGTTATTATTTCTCTTTACATTGTTATACTTATATTATAAGAAAATAAAATTTCATCTTTCCCTGACTTTCAAAAAGTAGGGGGGTTTGTGTTGTGAATTTTCTTCCCGGGGGAGGGATCAGCCCAAACCCAGGACAGTGTGTTTATCCAGAACCTGATCCATTTGGGTTCCAACAAACGTCTGCTGCTGGTTTGTAGGCATTCGAGCAACTTGCTCCAACATATCGTCCACTGAGGCCTCCCTAGGCAGAATGGACAACAGCTGCTTGGTCTTATTATTAGCATTCTCAAAAGCTAGAGTTCGAAAAAAGGCTTGTCTGGTTGCAGCATCTAACTCAGTGGCTGCTTCAACTGCAGCTGCCAGTCTATCGATGAAATGGCTGTAGTCCTCACTTAAGCCTTGCTTAACAGTGGTATAGCTAGGTGCTCTTGGTTCTGTAGGCACCATATTAAAAGCTGCTCGGGCAGTTGTCATGGATGCATGATGCCACTCAAAGGGATGACGTATCTGGGCATCCAGTGAGCTGAAGGCCCCTTTTCCCAGTAGTATGTCTGCTTGAACATTAAGTAAGGGGTCGCCTAATTGTCGTGGCTGCTCCACCACCTTCCTGCACTCATCACGCCATGCCCTTTCCCACAACATGAACTGGGATGGTGTCAAAATCAGTCTCGCAGCAGTCTCACAATCTGCTGGGCATAGCACATGGGCAGAGAAGATGTAATTCAGCAATTGCTTAGTCGGTTGTGAGTGCAAGCCATGGGAAGATACTGCTGTTTTCAATTGCATAAGAAGTTTCCAATCAAGAGCCATGTGAGTGGCTCCTGGCTGTCCATCCGTGGTCCGTGCTGCCACAACTGGGAATGCCGCTGCACCCTCCAGAGCAGCAGCTGCCTCCCAGTCTCCTTGTAACAAGGCGTCACGAATAACGGCACGCCACCGATGCTGTGGACCGGCGGGTGTAAGCTGAAGAGTCTTTCCCGTGATCTCTGTAGCTTGTGGTGCCGCCAAGGGCTGGGCATTGCCAGAAGGCACTATTTTAAGTTTCTGCAAGCCGTCGGCAACGTTGTCAATACCGTCGTCGGCATCGGACTGTGAGGAGTCACTAGCGTCCGAGTTAATCACGGGCGGCGGTTCCCGGGCTTGAGAGGAAGGACCGGCTTCCGTGGCGGAAGCCCACCTCGGGACCGCTGCAGCCGGGGGTGCAGATGGGAATGTAGCACAAGGAGTTTGCGCCGGACATGGCGAGACGGTAGCGGAATCCGGGAGTGGGGAAAACGGACCACTGTAGGGTCAGCGGTGCTGGGAGTGGGGGTGCAGGCGGCTGCACTGGAATGGCAGGGATGGTGGGGATGTTTTGGGGAATTGGTGCCGCTGGCAGCGGGGGCGCTGGCGGTTGCACCGGGACGGCAGGGACGTCGGGAACGTCTTGGGGAAGCGGCGCCGGCTGTTGAGGCAGCGTAGGGTATAACGGAGGGTTCTGAGTCGGCGGCGCTGGCTGTTGGGGCGCCACAGGCTGCATCGGGACGTCTTGAGTCGGTGGCACCGGCTGCTGGGGCGCCGCAGGCTGAGCAGGAGCATCAGGGGTTGGCGGCGTCGGTTGTTGGGGTGCTGCCGGCTGCATCGGAGCATCTGGAGTTGGCGGCACCAGCTGCTGGGGCGCTGCGGACAGCATCGGAACAGTAGACGCACTGGGGAGGGTCATCAAAGGCACCACCGTACCCGGGGAAATTTTCAGGTCGGAAAAGAGGGAGCTAGCTGGCGTAACCAGTGCCTCTAATGGTCTTTCCCCCTGAGTGTCCAAGCCGTCAGCAAGCCGTGCCGCTGCTGTAGCTGCAAGGGCCTGTTCCATTCTGTATTTCTTTAAGCAATTGGTGACATCGCGCCATTGCTTTTGCACGCTTTTGGCTGTTTTGTCACCGTCAATAGCCTGGTCAAAAATAGTATCGCCACAGCGGCGCCATTCGGATTCATTGAAAAGAGAGTCCGAGGTTTGAAAGTGTCCTCTTACTAGTCCATATGCCACTAAGGAGGTCAATTTTTTCTTCGACATGGAAACTCCTCGCTTTTCCAAAAAGTTCAAGAGGAGAGAAATTGCTACTTGTTTATCCAAAAGTGCTTGCGTGGTCGGTTCGCAAGTTCCCCAGAGGGAGTCACCAATACTTTGAAAAAGCCGCGGAAGAAGGGTGGGGCGGCTGGGAGGCTCCATGTTAGCGGCAAGGTTCCGTGAGCGCGCGGAGAGGGGGGGGGTATGCTTTCCAGCGGCAGCTGCTCTGGGGGGGACCTGACTATGCACGATCACCGCCCCCAGAATGTGCCCATCTGTATGGTCGCACCCGTCGTCACAACAGCTACCGTTATTAAAGTACCCCCATATCTATGAGCGGTTCCAATCTTTAATAAGCGCCTATCTCTATAGGCCGCCCATACCAGCAGACACTGTCCCCCGGGGTTAGGGACGGGATAAAAAAAGGAAAAACAGCGCGCTTCCCCGGCAAGATTCCGTAAGCAAGAAAAAAAAAAAAAAAAAAAGGGGGGGGGGATGGGTGTGTGTTCCTGCCTTCCGGCAACAGCTGCTCCTCGGGGGGAGATCCGACTCTGCACGATTACTGCCCCCGAAAAACGCCCATATCTATGGTCACGCGGCCGTCGCCACAGCTGTCGTTATTGAAGCACCCCCATATCTATGAGCGGTTTAAATCTTCAATAAGCGCCTTTCTCTATAGGCCGCCCGTATCAGCAGACACCAATCCCCGTGGTTAGTAACTGGTTAAGCGAGGGGGAAGAGAAAGAGAAAAAAAAAGAAAAAGAGGAGAGAAAAAAAAAGCGTGTTTCCCCAGCAGGGGGTATAGTAGCGTCCGATCTCTTGCGTTTCCACCAGCTCCTTCTATGTGGAAGCCTCTATGTCCTTCACGGCCTGGTGGGGGGGGCCCAGAGCTGGCGGGCTCTTCGTGGCCTGGTGGGCCCAGCCCGGAGTTGCGGCCTAGCGGGCTCTTCGCAGCCTGGTGGGGGGGGCCTGGAGCTGGCGGGCTCTTCGCGGCCTGGTGGGCCCTGCGGCCGCGGGTGGCCCGGGGTGTGGGTTTTTCGTACCTGGTCGCGTAGCTATCCAGAGGTTCAATCGGTGTGTTCGGGCGCCCTCTGTCGGAGGACGGAGACTGGTGCGGCGAGAGATCGGGGCACTGAGAGTCGACTCTGTGGCTTCTGCGCAGCAGTGCGATTTATTAGGGCGATGCAATGACCTTTGTAGCCCCCAAAGGGGGTGTAGACAACTAACTTAGCTTAAGATTGGTACAAGTGGAAGGTACAGATTGGCTCCAGGTTAAGTGTAAGGCAGAGATAGGTTAGCTTACAGTAAACACCTTAAGGCTCCCACCCAGGGGGGCTGGCCAGAGTCAGCCCCCTGGGCTGTGCCTGCCCCAGGGGCCGGCAGATTCCACCCCCTGACAGCTGTGCGTGGGTTGCTCATGGTTCCCAGCTTAGGCCCCTGGGAGCCGCAAGGCTCCAAGGACACTTCTCATCACAGGGTCTGATGTTTACATTTCATGCTTCGCTGCAGGAGAAAGCTTCCCACAATTATGGAATAATGAGACCAAAAAAGCATTGCCCCCTGATGTGTTTTTAATTTGTGGAGATAGAGCCTGGCAAGGTATTCCGAGTAAGGCCTATGGTGGTCCCTGTTATTTAGGTAAACTTAGGTTTTTTGCCCCTCACCAAAGGGACTGGTTAAACATCCCCAAAAATACAAAATATAGTAGGTCTAGGCGCTCTCTTCACCACCTTAAGAGTGACTGTAAAGATGATGTAGAGCTATGGTCCTTTGCAGGAAAAGTATTTGCTTCAACTTTTGCACCAGGAGTGGCAGCTGCACAGGCTTTAAGGCAGCTAGAGAAACTAGCTTGTTGGTCAATCAAACAGGCCAATGTCATCACCGATATCACAAATCAGTTATTATATGATCAGAATAGTCTTAGACACACTTTGCTTCAAAATAGAGATGCTACTGATTTTCTTCTACTTGCTCAGGGTCATGGCTGTGAGGATTTTGAAGGAATGTGTTGCTTTAACCTGTCAGATCATAGCAAATCAATTCACAAGAAGTTGGCATGGTTAAAGGAACATACTCAAAAAATTGTACGGGATGATAATCCACTTGACGGATGGTTAAGATCTCTGGAAATCTATCACCTTGGTTGATAGGCTTAATAAAAGAGGCCCTGAGGATTTTAGGTATATTAGTTTTAGTATTAATAGCATTAAGAATAGCTTTTGCCTGCATTATGAAAGGAGTTCATGAAGAGACATCCAAGGCCTTGATTGTACAAAAAGAAAAAGGGGGAAATTGTTGGGAACTGGCTGAAGGAGAGGGGACACGAGTCCCTAGAAGCTTGTACAATCAAGCCTTTGACGTGAGGTCTGAGTGTACTGAAACGCAGCCGCAGCAGTGCATGTGAAGAAACTTAAAGGAATTTGTCCTTGAGCCTTCTGATAAACAACTTCTATGGGACTGTGTCCAGAATAGGAGGGAAATTTGTGGAAGAATTTCTCATCAGTCGAGGACATAAATTCATAAACATGATCAACCTGCACTGAGAACGTCCTTGGTTCCCAGCTAGCCCAGGAAATCGAGATGTAAACAGCTGAGCACCCCACACACAGCTGCAGTGGGCAGAGACTAGATAACCAAAGGGGCTGGAGTGGGTGGGCTAGGAGGCTGACCCTTAGAATGTTGTGATAAGTTAACCTATGCACACCTTACATGTAACTCTGGACCCTCTGACTGTAACCAATCTTGGTGGAGCACGCCTCCTGCTAGAAGTGTATATAAGTCACTGCATCACGGAAATAAAGTGGATTTGACCATCTAACCATATTGGTGAACAAAGAGTCATCTTCCCATAGCGCTCCACCGAACGGTTTTTCTCAACAACTGGCGACCTGAACAGAGGAATCAGGCGTAGCAAGCCGGCTGCAGGTGAGACTGCGTTAGGAGGCCAGAGGGTTGGCCCGAAGAAGAGGGGGCTGATTATCTTGTGGGACGTCCTTCGCAACAAAGGGACTAAGCATCATTCGGTGCCGCTGGGCCGGGTAGCGCTGCCCAGAGGGGGCAGTAGTCTGGACGTTCATTCCGGAGTGAACAGCCCGTGTGTGTAGGCAGGTAAGGCCCACAGGGACTTTGCTGGGGCACTGCGTCTGCTGACATATTTATCTCATGAGAGAAGTTTCGCCGGACACTGAGCTCTAAGAGCTTCTGGCCCGGCTGCATGCGCAGGGTCATGCGAGTAAGAAGCCTCCCATGATCTTAAAATCGGAAGTGCAGCGGGAGGTTGGAGACGCGCTGTGGGACGCGGTCCTTAATAACAGATAAGACTCGTTAAAATTCGCTCGAATCCGCCTGGCGAGACTTAAATCACTGCCTTAGCGGACGAAAATCCCGCCGACAGGCGATGGATGCCGCGCGTCACCGGGTACCGCCCCCGACCAGCACCCATAATGGCGGCTGCCCGTAGTGACTCACTGACACACCTGTAATGGCGGCTGCCCGTAGTGACTCACTGACACACCCGTAATGCCGGCTGCCCGTAGCGACCCGCCGGCAGCCAGTTACAAACGCTTCTCAGCTTGACAAGGTTTTCGGACCTGCCGCGCGGAGGGCGGCTGCCTGCCGCCGTGTGTACTGTGTCGAATCTGCCGCTGTAGCGGCTTTGCCAGCTGCTGCAGCGCGACCGCCGGCTCTATTATCCCGGACGAGCCCCTCCGACGCGCCCGCGCGTCCCCGCGGATGACTGCATGCGATACAGGACACAGACTTTTAGTTTTCAGCCGGTAAAAGACGCTAGTGAAGGTACAGAGGAACGAACGGTAAAGAGAATGGACCGACGGCAGACGCGACCACACCGGACAGCTCGGGACTTCCCCCCTTTCCCGCGGCTGGGCGGAACAGTCTTCAGATCCGCCCCCCCCCCCCCCCCCCCCTTCACTGCCGCGCGCCCGCCCGCCCCATCTCCAACGGACCGCATCCCAAAGCCGAGGGGTCTCCTGCGAGTCTTCAACAGCTGGGGGACTGAGGGAGATGCTGAGGGGATCGGTGGGGTGGGAAGAATTTGTGGGTTTCCTTGAGTCGTTTCAGAGTTTAGTCAATTTGCGTTTGTATAGCTACAGGGGGATTAGCAATTCGATAGCTCACAGCTTAGCCTCTGCCTTTTTTCTCTGTCTGTCTTGAAGAGTCTGAGAGGAAAGACGGCAGTTTGGAAGCTTTCAGAGTAGATTTCATATTGTGTACCAAGGATAGATGGTAGGGGTGTCATAAATAACAGGCACAAACTGGTGTTCATGCAAGTTAAGGCTTTAATAAAGTTGCAGGAATCAAGCAATGTACAGGCCTGGGTGCGAGGAGAGATTCTGCTCTACCCCAACGCACATCCTTTGCCTTCAGTTTTCTCCTTTTATACCCTATTCTATTGCATATTTACTAAGTTCTAAGAAAAGGTTGGGTTTTCTTTATCAGTTCTTAGGAATGTGAGATGTCTCTTCCACACAGGTCTCCTTTCATCCGGTGGTCCCTCTGGTAATCTTTGATGAAGTAAGGGGTCTTGCTTAAGTGTCTTCCTCATGAACTTCAAAGTCCTGGTTCTTCTATTTGCTCATACAGGAAAGGTGGCACCAGGAGGAATGCATTTCCATTTAAATATGCAAAATACTATCTCTTCCACATGCCTCCCTCCTTTGTCAATCTAATTACTCTTATCTTTAAGCTTATTGAGATGGTGGTGCAAGCAGGAATGCAGTTCCATTCAAACTCCCCCCTTCCTCCTTGTCTGTGACCTCTTGCCACGAATTGATCGGATCAGACATATGATTCTATATATTTATCACAGGGGGAAAGTAGGACGGAGACAACAAGTGGTGGCTGACCTGAAACAGCTGGGGGTTGGGCAAGATGGAGGGCCGAGGACAAAAGCGGCGCTGGGGCTGCTGGCCTCCTCCCCCTCCTCCTCCCCCCCCCCCCGGCTTGCCACCTGTGCAGGGCCCGCGGGGCCCCGTCCGTCCGTCCCCCCCCCCCCGCCCGTTGTTTTCTTTTTACAGATTTTTTTTTTCTGCCGGACTTATCTCCTCTTACGGATTTTTTTTTTCCTTGCTAGGAGGCAGCAGAGCCTCGGAACTGTTTTGACAATGCCAGATGTGAGGAGAGAGCTCTTCACTGAGAGACTGATTGGATACTGGAATGGGCTGCCCGGGGAGGTGGTAGAGTCGCCGTCCCTAGTGCCCTGGAGCTGTTCAAGGCAAGATTGGACGTGGCACTTGGTGCCATGGTCTGGCCTTGAGCCCCGTGGTGAAGGGTGGGACTTGGTGATCTGTGAGGTCTCTTCCAACCCTGAAGTACTGTGCTACTGTGATACTATGCTACTGAAGACAGATGTCAGAAAGTTTATGGAAATGATAGCGAGTATGACGAGGGCGACTTAGGACCATTTTTGCCCCTGTTAAAGGCATGGACATGCACAGGTGTATTTTTTAGCCACCTGATAATGACAGTTTGCATTCGGAATGCTAGCTATTAGTTCCTGGCTGGGGTATTTACCATCGCCTTACTGGTTAATTCCTTCTACAGATCAGGCAGCAACGACTTTTGCACCCACTGCTCAGTGGCAAAAAGAAAAAGAGGGAAATTGCTAGGACATAGCAGAGATGCCAGTGCCACTGACAATGGGTGGGAAATCATACAGACACGGAAGGCGCCAAGCAGGACAGACTAGTACACTTATTACTAGAACTCAGATGCATTGCCTCTCACAGCGAGGGTATAGGTACTGAAATCTACACTGCAAGTCACTAACCAGATTCTGGACTAGGAGCAGGGAATGATAGAGCTTGTAGGCTAACGCCAGTCAGCTCCTTCCCCCAATAACAGATAAAGACAGGACTAGTATAGAAGTTTGCTGGAACAGCTGCTAATTGCAATGAAATGAGTCTTGTGACAATTCTGACTTTTCCTTTTTCTGAGAATACCATGATATTGTTATCTTCTTGAATTTTCTTTGCTTTTTCTTGAATTTCCTATAGCTGATAGAGTTTTAGAGTAAGATAAGTTAAGACTAAGGGTTTATAGTTTTGGGAACTTAGGACATAAGAATGTTATGGGATGTTTTTCTTGGGTATATCTGGGCATTATTGAAAAGGGGAAAATGGGTTAGAGGACAGTAGGATAGCAGAAGAAATCTTCCTTTTCGAGATTTTTCTAATCACAGCATACAGACTAGGCCAGTGGATCTGCTAGCCTAGGCAATGGATATGTCTGCATTTGTTCTTGTATCTGCTTGTGTTTGACCATTTATCTTCACAGGCCTTGATGAAGACCAACCTGATTATGACCAACCTGTTTTTTCCTAAAGTGAGCAGAAGTCTTGCTCAGATGGCAGAACTGTGAAAGGACTTGAAAGAAGCACTGACATGATTATTGTATTTGTATGGATCTTTAAGGTTTGGACCATGGCTAACGAATTTGGGTATTCTCACGAGTTTTCAGTGATTGTGGTTTAACGGAATAGGTTCAGTTTAACAGCTTTGTAAAGGCCAAAGCCCACTCAAATTGGCATAAGATGGTAATGTGACTTTGTCTCTTGCAAGGGCCCTGCAAGAGATAAAAAACACTGCCCTAAATTCTAAAAGCAGATGAAGAACTGTGGGAAAAGGCCTAAGTAGAATAGCCTGAAAGCAACATCTAGGGCATATCTTTGTATCGTGTATAGAGGTTTGTAGTTCTTAAGCACAGTAGTCAGACACAGCTCATAGCTAAGGAGTGTAATGAGAACATCGAGTGAACCCAGAATTATGGGAGTCTGAGAAGAATACTCGACAGCTGAGTGATCTGCGAATCTGCAACGTCGACTGCCACACAGAGCCAGTGAAGACGTGGCACACCTGCCCTCTCCTGTGACTGTGATGTTCATCTGGACTTTTGGGTTTTTGAACAAATGACTTGCTGTCGCTTGCAGAAATAGCTTTTGGGATTGTTAGCTAAGCTTGAGTTGTTAGCTTGCCAGACTAATGCTACTGATGAAAGCTCTAACAGGTTTATTCCTTTTTGATTTTAGCACTGTTGATTTGTAGCTGCACCATTTACCCCTGTGTTAAACAGCCTATGTAAGTTGAAAGACCAGCCCAGGTTGCTCAAAAAGAAAAAGAGGGAATTGTGGAAGAATTTCTCATCAGTCGAGGACATAAATTCATAAACATGATCAACCTGCACTGAGAACGTCCTTGGTTCCCAGCTAGCCCAGGAAATCGAGATGTAAACAGCTGAGCACCCCACACACAGCTGCAGTGGGCAGAGACTAGATAACCAAAGGGGCTGGAGTGGGTGGGCTAGGAGGCTGACCCTTAGAATGTTGTGATAAGTTAACCTATGCACACCTTACATGTAACTCTGGACCCTCTGACTGTAACCAATCTTGGTGGAGCATGCCTCTTGCTAGAAGTGTATATAAGTCACTGTATCATGGAAATAAAGTGGATTTGACCATCTAACCATATTGGTGAACAAAGAGTCATCTTCCCATAGCGCTCCACCGAACGGTTTTTCTCTACAGAAATTAGCTTCAGCAGAAACCACAAGTAGGAGGAACATGCAAATTCCAATCTTTAGATGTGCCAATCACTAATTAACAATACTGCATTGCATGCTGGGTTCACACTAACTGGGCTCACACTAACCTAAAAGTTGATGCTCTGTAACTTGAAGCCTGATGCTCTCAATGAACCTTTGGATTGTCTTGAAGCTAGCTCATATTGAGTCGTCTCTTGACTTTCCTGACCCCGTGCCGTTAAACCCCATTCTCCAAATATCTTATCAAGCCAATCCCACCTTAATTTAGAAATTCCTCTTTTAATCTTTTGAATGCTTGCATGAATTGACTCCGAATGACCAGAGAGATTCATGCAACACATTCCTTCAATTAATTCACAGCCATTGCCTTATGCAAACAGTAAAAAATCTATAGCAGCTCTGTTTTGTAACGTGGCATGGCATATACTGTTAATGTCTAACAAAAGCCCAGACAGTGCAGCACTGGTAGCATTTCCTTGCTTAGCAAGCCAGCATCCTAGTTGATCTAAACATTTAAGCGCTTTAGCAGCAGCAACCCATTATACAAGGACAGCGGTTGTAAAACACTGGCCTTTGCTCCAAAAATCGAGATTATCATCACATTCAGACATAAAGGCATGAGCACTGTGCCATACTAATTTATGTGGTGAATAAACAGCTCCTGAAGGAATTGGGGGAAAAAAAGAGGGTGTATCACCTTTGGAAGGAGGGGAAGGCTTCTCCTGACGTGTTTAAGGAGGTAGCCAGATTATGCAGGAGAAAAATTAGAGAGGCTAAGGCCCAGCTAGAACTTAGGCTGGCCACTTCCGTGAAAGATAATAAAAAGCACTTTTATAAATTTATCAATGCTAAAAATAAGGGCAAGAAGAGCCTCCACTCCTTATTGGACCAGGAGGGGAACACTATAACTGATGACAAAGAAAAGGCTGAGGTCCTGAATGCCTTCTTCGCCTCAGTTTTCAACAGTAAGGAGGGAGGAGGAGGCAAATGGCCTCTTGAACTGGGGGATGGGGTTGGGGAGCGGTGTGTTCCCCTGGAAATTCATGAAGAATTAGTTCAGGACCTGCTGAGCCACCTGGACACCCACAAGTCCATGGGACCAGATGGGATCCATCCCAGGGTGCTGAGAGAGCTGGCAGCTGAGCTGGCCAAGCCGCTCTCCATCGTTTTCCAGCAGTCCTGGCTCACCAGAGAGGTCCCAGGAGACTGGAAAATGGCCAACGTGGTCCCCATCCACAAGAAGGGTCGGATGGAGGAACCCGGGAACTACAGACCCGTCAGCCTGACCTCAGTGCCAGGGAAACTGATGGAGCAGGTTATCTTGGGGGTGATAAGAGCGCACCTGAGGGATGGCAAAGGGCTCAGGTCCAGCCAGCATGGGTTTAGGAAGGGCAGATCCTGCCTCTCCAACCTGATCTCCTTCTATGATCAGTTGACCCACTTGGTGGATGTGGGGAGGCCTGTGGATGTGGTCTATCTGGACTTCAGCAAGGCCTTTGACACTGTCCCCCACAGCAAACTGCTGGCTAAGCTGTCAGCCCACGGCTTGGATGGCAACACTCTATGCTGGGTTAGGAACTGGCTGGAGGGCCGGACCCAGAGAGTGGTGGTGAATGGTGCCACATCCAGCTGGCGGCCAGTCACTAGTGGTGTCCCTCAGGGATCTGTGCTGGGCCCCATCCTCTTTAACATCTTCATAGATGATCTGGATGAGGGCATCGAGTCAGTCATCAGCAAGTTTGCAGATGACACCAAGCTGGGGGCAGATGTGACTGAGTTGGAAGGCAGAAGGGCTCTGCAGAGGGACCTTGACCGCCTGGACAGATGGGCAGAGTCCAATGGGATGGCGTTCAATAGCTCGAAGTGCAGGGTGCTGCACTTTGGCCACAACAATCCCATGCAGAGATACAAGCTGGGGTCGGAGTGGCTGGAAAGCAGCCAAACAGAGAGGGATCTGGGGGTGCTGATTGATACCCACTTGAACATGAGCCAGCAGTGTGCCCAGGTGGCCAAGAGAGGCAATGGTATACTGGCCTGCATCAGGAATGGTGTGGTCAGCAGGAGCAGGGAGGTCATTCTGCCCCTGTACTCTGCACTGGTGTCATGGAGAGTAGCAAAAGCTCTCTAAGCTTTTGCTATGTTGTGTAGTTTCTAGTGCCTCACATTCAAGCCAGAAGCATCGAAAACCCAAAACGATCTTTCAGTCCCATGGGAAGATTTCTCCCTAGGGTAAGTGAAAGGTAAACACTGGCCATGTTTCCCTTTCATTTGGCCTTGCTTTCCAGACAACAGGGTATTGTTTTGGTTAAGTAGAAACGACTTTCTCAAGCCTGCCCAGCACCTGCAGGTGGGCTGGCCTGAGGAGTGGTCTTTATATTGTTTAAATAATGTTATCCAATTGTGTAAGTTGATTACTGTTTTTTACCAATGTATGTGAACAACGTAGAAGTGGTTTGAATTGTGGGCTAGTCCTATTTTGGAACATTATAAAAATGGTGGACAGGCCAGGATCGAGGCTCGCCCTTGCGCCCTTGCCCTAGCCTTCTGGGTCTGCGTCTTGTCCTTCTGGGTTTTTCCAGCCTTTCTGGTTTTTTTTCCCGGACTTCTAACAACAACAAACTGCTTGCCGATCGCCGATCTAGCCTCGCCTCGGGCGGACCCCGAGTCGCAGAGGCTAAAGCCTGCATGCCTGGACCCTCATCGGGAGAAAGGGACTCCCTACCAAGATACAGACTGTGAGTAGCTGACGAACTGTTAACTCAAACCTCAGACACTCGAAAGAACTCTCTTTAAACATCATAGACTCTTTAATTTGCCATTTTCGGAAATGTTACTTTGATCTCAATCAAAAGAATTCACAGTGGCGGTGTAGTTTCGGGAAGAGGGAATTCGCATTCTTTGCAATAAATCACTGATAAAATAGTCAACGCCTCGCGTATTTCCCCCATAAATTCTGCCGCGAAACTGCGTTCCACGACAACTGGTTAGACCACACCTTGAGTACTGTGTTCAGTTCTGGGCCCCCCAATTTAGGAGGGACATTGAGATGCTTGAGTGTGTCCAGAGAAGGGCGACGAGGCTCGTGAGAGACCTCGAGCAGAAGCCCTATGAGGAGAGGCTGAGGGAGCTGGGATTGTTTAGCCTGGAGAAGAGGAGGCTCAGGGGTGACCTTATTGCTGTCTACAACTACCTGAAGGGTGGTTGTGGCCAGGAGGAGGTTGCTCTCTTCTCTCAGGTGGCCAGCACCAGAACGAGAGGACACAGCCTTAGGCTGCGCCAGGGGAGATTTAGGCTCGAGGTGAGGAGAAAGTTCTTCACTGAGAGAGTCATTAGATACTGGAATGGGCTGCCCGGGGAGGTGGTGGAGTCGCCATCCCTGGAGCTGTTCAAGGCAGGATTGGACGTGGCACTTGGTGCCATGGTCTAGCCTTGAGCTCTGTGGTGAAGGGTTGGACTTGATGATCTGTGAGGTCTCTTCCAACCCTGATGATATTGTGATACTGTGTGATACTTTTTACGGAATTGGAGAAGAGTACTATCATTAGCGGTTAGGACAGACAGTTGTCCAAGACTACACGGTCCTCCTTTTATATGCGAGGGAATGGAGGGCCATGCTCTATCTCTGCAGATAAGAAAAATTCCTGAAGGTAATTGTAAGGGTGCGTTTAATGATTTAGAGATGTTTAATGGTGTATAATTACACCACAAGGAAGCATTCCTAAATGCAGGATGATGTGGTGAAACATCCCAAGCACTTGATTGATTTTTCCCTGTATAATTAAACTTCAGACAGTAATTCATTTTTACAGATCCCAAAAGTTCAAGCTCCTGTGGTTCCAATCCTGCTTTTGGTAACTGACTTACCCGGAGATCCCAAGCATCAGTCAATTTGTTATTACTTTGTCTGATTATACTAGCTAAACATTATGGAAGAGGCCAATTATCTAAAGGGAAACCTACCAGGCTCGTTGAAAAGGGGTTCTCTGGGGATGCAGTAGCTAAGCAAAGAGAGCTCTGTCCTGTTACATTAGCAAGGATGATCCGAACATTAGTTTTGTGTAAAGAAAAGGGTAAGGGGAGAAGAAAGATTTTTTTTTAGAAGTATAGAGAGGATGCATAATACAAAATTCCCTTCTGCGAATGACATTTTGCCGGGGACTTCACTTGTAGTTTGAAGACTCAATCTTCAGTGTTCGACAGTCCGTCTCAAAATGGTCATACGTTGTTCGCCAGAAGCCACTGATGTCCTTTTTCTGTGGAGACACAAGCATACCCTTTGCCCCATGTTATTAATGGATACAGACCTAAAATTCTCCCAGATTCTATGTCATGAATCATAACAGGTGGCTTCTCCTTTTTCTCAAAAGAATCATTGGCATTAAAATGCCTAATGATCAGGGGATTATTATCCATGAGGGAACAGTTAAAAAAATTAAAAACATACAAGGCCTTTTGTAGACTTTCTTCTGGGGTGGCTGCCTCCATTCCCCCTTTCTGCTGTAATGATGAATGTTTCAGTGTTTGATGGGCATGTTCAATAATTGATTGCCCTGTGGGGGAACGATGGATGCCCGTAACATGAGTAATCCCCCAAGTGGAAAAAAATGGTTAAACCTTTTCAGGTGCAATACACAAACCAGCTTTAACAACAGTGGACATGACAAGGGCTACGGCTTTCTCCATGATCTCTGGGTATTGTGCTGCCACAAGGAGATCATCCATGTAACGATATAGCAAAGCTTCAGGTATTTCCATTCATACCGTGCTAAAAGCCCTAGCCACATACCATTGATAAATCATAGGACTGTTTTTCATCCCTTGAGGCAGTACAACCCTCTGATATCTTTGCAACAGGGCTTGCATGTTAATACTTGGAACCGAGAAAGCAAATTTAGGAGCATCAACTGGATGCAGTGGAATGTTGAGAAAAACAATCCTTAAGATCAATAATAGTCAAATGCCAGTGTCTCGGGATCATAGTTGGAGAGGGAAGGCCAGGTTGCAAAGCCCCCATAGGTTCCATCACATCATTAATTTTCCTGAGGTCATGGAGCAAGTGCCACTTGCCTGATTGTTTTTTAATAACAAAGATAGGGGAATTCCATGGACTCGTGGAAGGAACAATATGACCCTTTTCTAGCTGTTCTGTGACTAGCTCCTGCAGGGCGCTGAGTTTTTTCAGAGGAAGGGGCCATTGTTCTACCCATATTGGTTCCTCGGTTCTCCAAGAAAGTTTCAGGATACTGCACCCTCCAATGGCCCCTCCTAAAAATGCATTTCCAAAGAGAGCCCCCACTGTGGTAACACATCACATCCCCACAGAATCATAGGTACTGATAGTGCAAAAGGTTTAACTGAGGCTACTCATCCCTCCGGTCCTATAATTTGGATCAATTTGAGACTCTGTTGACTCTTATCTGCACCTCCAATTCCAGCCAGAATCTGCGAGGCCCTAGCTAGGGGCCATTGAGGAGGCCAATTAGCTTGGGAAATAACAGTGACATCGGCTCCAGTGTCTACGATTCCACTTAGAACAAGTTTTTGGGACCCCCTAACAAGTGTGCATTGACACATGGGGCGTGTTTGAGAGATAGAATGCACCCAAAATATTTCTGGGATACCTGTTGACCCAAAACCCCCTTCTCATTCCAAGTCAGTGTCAGACCCCTCTATGTTTTGGGGAAATAACACTAACTGTGCTATTTTGCTACCTTGGGGTATTGTGCAAGGTGGAAAGGGTGTCCACACCATGATCTTAATCTCCTTGGAACCTGAATCAATTACTCCAGGAAGTACGAAAAGTCCTGACAATGTTGTAGAGGATCTACCTATAAGCAATGTGCACATATTGAAGGGTAAAGGACCAGAAATATTAGTTTCTAGTAAATGCACAGAGGAATCAAATAAAGTTACTGTGAAGGAGGTTTCCAAGTCCAGTCCTGCGCTTCCTTTAGTTGCAGGGCGGAGGTTGGTGGTGCTGACGGTCCTGCCTGTTGATGATTCTTTGGCCATGAAACTTGTGTCTGAGCGTGGCACTGTCCCGCACTCTGCTGGGATTGGTCGGCCCTGTAAATCATACATTGATTGGTGTAGTGATGTCCCTTATTACATTTAGGACACATTGAGGGGCTTTTTATTTGAGTCCCTCTTTTTGTAATTGGACAATTCTTTCTAATGTGACCTGGTTTACCACATCAAAAGCAAGTCTGTGCAGTCATGGAAGGGGTCATAGCAGCAAAAGGTGCTGCCATGGTTTCATATTTATAGTCCATAGTCCTGTCCAAGGTTGAGGCTATAGGGTTAAAAAAAAATTTCTGGGGACTAGAAGATTGTTATCCAATCCCATAATTCTGCTATCTCTTTATAGACTCACAACAAGGTCAGTTCGTTCTCCTTTCCTCCTCCTCCTCCTGCCCTGAGTGTGTGGCAGGAGCCAATTTATCCGGAACATGTAAGCAGTAGGCCTCTTGGATGGTGGAGGTGTTGGGGGAGGGGAGGATTGGAGCACTGGGGAATGTAGATTTAGTTTTTTGGGGGATGGGGGAAACTTCAAGGGGGTTTGCCATGATAATTGCTTTGTAATGTCTATCTCTGTATTTTTCTCTCTCTAAATATAATTCTGTATTTTCTCTCCAATTTGATTTGAGAGTTTAATCTCTGTCATCTCTTTAAAAAAACTATGACAAGTCCCAATCCATTTACAAGCCTCAATCATTTCTACTAATGTGGGGGCTTGATTTGGCAAGGATTTAAGCAATTTTTTACAGTCTGAATTGGCATTTTCAATGGCTAGTTTTAAAAGCAGGATATCCCTTGCCTGGGCATTGTCAAGTTGCCTCTCCAACGCTTGTTTTAGTCTGTCAACAAAACGCATGTAAGGCTCCTGAGGTTCTTGTACTATAGTTGTAAACACCTTCTGTGGCGCCTGGCCATCCGGCATCTTAAGAAAAGCCTTCTTAGCTTCTTCTTGGACAGCCTCTAGGGCTTCTCGGGGGCAATCTCTCGCTTGTGCCGCAGGATCAGTATGCGGACCCGTTCCCATGAGGCAGTCTAATGTTAAAGCCTGCACTGCTGGGTTGTTGTGACCCACAAAAGTAAGCTGTAACACCTGGAGCCCCTGTCTCCACTGTGACTCCCATGACTTAAATTGTGTAGGTGTAAGGAGGAGCTGAGCCAAGGATCTAAAATCATGGGGAGTCATAATATGCGCATCACAAACAGATGTAAGGAGACTCATGAAGTAGGGAGAAGTGAGTCCATGTTCCGTCACTGTGCGACAGAGCTCTTTAACCACTGAAAACAAGAGGGCTTCCCATTGTGGGTTACCCCCTCTCCCAGGGTATATTACTGGAGTGACAACTAGATTAGCTATTTCCACATCTCCTTCCTTAAGAGCCTCTCGTTTAATGTTTGCCCACGTTTCATGTGGATCAGGGGGATAAAGATCAGGCTCCTTTTCAGGATCAAAGGGACCCGGATCAAAGGGATCTTCCTCGGGGGCATCTTTTCACAGCAGTAACAACAATCTTTGAATGAGGCTTAGGTTTCAGGCATGGCTTTGAGCACTGTGGCTGCAGCTTAGATTCCAGGGGCAGAGGTGGGGCTGTGGGTGTTGTGGGTGATTCATCTGAGTCCTTCGTTCCCTCTGTTCCCCCTCCCCCTTCTTGGGTTTTCAATGTTTCAAAAATAATTTTCACCCAGGGAGAAGGTTTTGTGCCTCAATATCACCTTTTGTGGCTGCATTCCACAGCATTACCCCCGCCTGATCCCATATCTCTGTAGTGAAGATATGAAGATATTAGAGGCAGAAATGGAAGGGGTCTTAACTTGTACCTACTTCATGACCAGTTTCAAGTCATGGCCAGAAAGAGCTTTGCCATACTTTTTAAGAAGCTCTTTCATAAGTTGATAAATGTCTCTTTCTGTTAAAGAGGCTTGATTTCCCAGTTTCCCTCGGCTCACCTTCCTATCCTGGAAAGGCGATGAATTCGGGCCTGATCCTGCTTCCTTTCAGCAGCTGATTCCAAGTTCCAAGGGACTCACAGACGGTCACCTAGGTTAGGCGGTCTTCTTTCCCGTGTCACTTCGGGATCACCATTTGCTGTGATGGAGAGATGAGGAGCAGCTTGATGCAAGCTAAGTTCCGTTTATTGTACTTTCAGCACTTGGTTATATACCTTAACATACAAGCTAAAAGATCGTGCCAAATCCTAATTGGTCATTAAGACAGACCTCAGTATAGACCTCAATACAGACGTCAAGACAGACCTCGTACCTTAGCAACTAGATAAGCAAGGATCAACAAAAAAAAAACGCGAGGTCATGCTTTACATTGTTTCATCTGTTGCAACATTCTCTAAGGTCATTTCGACCCTCTATTTTACTTAACTCAGTACTTTTCCACTTATATGTTCTGAACCCATGGCTTATGTTCCAGTATGTCAAGATCAAGCAGCTGTACAGCACTAAAAGTCCTACCATTCCAAACAGCTGCCCCCTCGGTTCTGGAGCAAAGCATACAAGGGCTCAGAGGCTAACTACACTCCCACAGAAAAAGAAATTCTAGCTGCCTATGAGGGAGTTAGAGCTCCTTCTGAGATGATTGGAATGGAATCACCACTCCTTTTAGCTCCAAGACTCCCAGTCCTGATTTGGATGTTTAAAGGGAAAGGCTCAACTCTACATCATGTCACAGATGCCACTTGGAGTAAGTGGATGGCTCTGATAACTCGGTGAGCTAGAATGGGCAGCCTTGAATGCCCGGGCATTGTGGAAGTGATCACAAACTGGCCAGAGGGCACTGATTTTGGAATGCCACCCAACAAGACAGTAACTTGTGCTGACGAAGCCCCTCCATATAATGACCTTCCTGATAAGGAAAGAGATATGCTCTGTTTACAGATGGATCCAGCCATCTTGTATGCAGCAAGCAGAGATGGAACGCTGACATTTGGAACCTGACATGTAGAGTTGCTGAGCAAGAGATGGAGAACGCAAATCCAGACAATTCGCTGAGGTAAAAGCCATCCAGATGGCCCTGGACAGAGCAGAATGGGAAAAGTGGCCAGTTGTGGGAATGCAGAATGCAGAAGAGTTGTGAGGTGCAGGTGGAGAGCCATGGGAAAGGATGTGAGGAGAAATAGACAACAGGCAGATCCTTGTAATAACAGACCTTCGTTCTCACATGCAGCTGGCCACCTTATCTCAGAAGGGGTAGATAACGCACCTCGCTAATGAGGATAACAAGGCGTGGATTTATGCAGATGTGGTGGGTCGTCCCTGACTGATTATGCTAATGTGTAGGCGTGTGCTCTACTGGTTGAGTGTATAAATTCAGGCTGTCATGATCAATAAACGGCTTCTGCATAATTCATATTTGAATCGTTCTGAAGACTCAGGTGGCTCGTTGCAACCATATTGGTTTATGCACGTGTGTGATGGTTTGGGTGTACCCCGCCACCCCACACTTTAGAGATCACCCAGACTAGACTCAGCCGGGAATATAAATGAAGCTATTTATTTACAGCTAGCACAATATACAAGCAGATATTTACAATATATACAGTTACATACAGAAATATACAAGGTAAAAGTAATACAGAAACACAATTCCCCTCCCAGAAACCTGAGTCCCCAGGAGGGGCTCTCAACCACCCCTGCACCTTCCCCCTGCCCCTCTCAACCTTACTCCAGTCCTAAGGAAGAATAGAGGTTCAGCCAAGAGGTTAAGAAGCAAAGGTGAGGTTAGGGAGATGCAGCTCAGTCAGTGCCCAGCCAGAGAGTGAGTCAAAATGGAGAGAGTGTTAGCTAATGTTTTCCTTTCCTCTTCAGCAAGACTGTGAGGGGAGTAGACATCACCACTGTTTTCCTTTCACAGCCTATGATCTAGTTCTTCTTACCAAAACATTCTACCCTGCTTCAAACTACCACAATCCACCCCTGTCTACTTCACTCTGAGTATTGCTAAGAACTGATCTAATCTAAAACAATATTTACACTAACGAATATTACAAGCACAGTTCACACTTCATTCCAGCTACCTCAGATGTAGGTGATTCAAAAGCTCAGAGCAGTTTGTCTCCTCACAGATGACACAAGGACAGGGACGCCCAGGTGACGTTGGGTTCGTGCTCACGTACTGTAGATTCTCTCATAGATCCTTTCATTGTTGGACGCCAATGGTACCTAGAACAGAAAACTCCTAACAGCTTGTATTATACACTCTGAATTTAAACTCTCTCAGCTAAGGTTAGATTTCTCTGTGGTATACACTGGATTTCACCATTCTCCTGCATTACCTAGTAGGTATGACCAGGACCTTCAGCAGACACCACCCCTTGGACAGGTTTCCCTTCGCCCGAAGGTGAAAATACCCGAACAGTTTTCCCTAACAGATTCTTTTCACGTACAACAGAAATTTTATCACCGTCTACTGTTTGGACCAAGTCTGATTGTGCAGGTCCTGCTCTATTTACTGAATCTCTACTATTTACCAACCAGGTAGCTTGTGCTAAATGTTTGTCCCAGTTTTTCAGAGTTCCACGCCCCATGGCTTTTAGGGTGGTTTTCAGCAAACCGTTGTAGCGCTCAATCTTCCCTGAAGCTGGTGCATAGTAGGGTATGTGAGAGATCCACTCAATATCACGCTCTTTGGCCCGGTTTTTCACAACATTGTTTTTGAAATGAGTGCCATTGTCTGACTTGATCCTTTCTGGAGTTCAATGTCTCCACATGATTTGTCTCTCCAAACCAACAATGGTGTTACGTGCAGTAGCGTGTGAAACTGGATGGGTTTCCAGCCATCCGGTGTTGGCCTCTGCCATCGTTAGCACATACTGCTTACCAGAACGAGATCGAGGTAAAGTGATGTAATCAATCTGCCAGGCTTCACCATACTTGTACTTTGACCATCTCTCACCATACCATAAGGGCTTGATTCGCTTAGCCTGCTTAATAGCAGCACAAATGTCACAGTCATGGATGACTTGAGTGATAGCGTCCATGGACAAGTCAATTGACCTATCACATGCCCATCGGTATGTTGCATCTCTGCCTTGATGTCCAGATGAATCATGGGCCCACCAAGCTAAGAACAGTTCACCTCGGTGTTTCCAATCAAGGTCAAGATCGGAGTTGGTATCAACTTGAGAAATCTTAGCAGCTTGGTCTGCCTGCTGGTTGTGCTGGTGTTCCTCAGTGGCTCTATTCTTAGGCATGTGTGCGTCTACATGCCGCACCTTCACTGGAATTCTCTCCAGCCGTGCATCAATGTCCTGCCATAGATTAGCACACCAAAGAGGCTTTCCTTTCCTCTGCCAACCATGCTTTTTCCAGTCTTTTAGCCAACCCCATAGAGCATTGGCTACCATCTAGGAGTCGGTGTAGAGGTAAAGGATAGGCAAATTTTCCCGTTCAGCCACATCCAGAGCAAGTTGGACAGCTTTTACCTCAGCAAACTGACTGGATTCTCCTCCATCTCTCGCTTCGGTAACTCTCCTGGTTGGACTCCAGACTGCTGACTTCCATCTTCGCTTGCTCCCAACAAGGTGACAGGAACAATCTGTGAACAAAGCATAGTTCTTTTCCTGATCACAGAGATCACCATAGGGAGGAGCTTCCTCAGCATGGATTACTTTCTCCTCTGGAGGTTTGGTACAACCTGTCCTTTCTGGTCACTTGGTGATCACCTCCACCAGACCAGATTGATCAAGATTACCCATGCATGCTCCTTGGGTTATCAAAGCCATCCATTTAGACCAGGTTGCATCTGCAGTATGATGTGGTGGTGAACCTTTGCCCTTGAACATCCAGTCTAGAACTGGCAATCTAGGAGCTAAAAGCAATTGTGACTCAGTTCCAGTCACTTCAGAAGCTGCTTTCACTCCTTCATAGGCTGCCAGTATCTCTTTGTCTGTTGGGGTGTAATTTGCCTCTGAACCTCTGTAGCCATGTCCCCATAAACCAAGTGGATGACCACGTGTCTCATTTGGAGCTCTCTGCCAAAGGCTCCAGGTTGGACTATTGTCACTGGCAGCTGTGTACAGAATGTTCTTAATGTCCGGACCAGATCGCACAGGTCCCAAGCCCACTGCATGGACTACTTCTCGCTTGATCTGATCAAAGGCTGCTTGTTGTTCAGGTCGCCCCTCAAAATTGTTTCTCTTACGAGTCACATCATGCAGAGGTTTGACAATTTGACTGAAACCAGGAATGTGTAGTCTCCAAAATCCCACTGCACCCAAGAAAGATAGAGTGTAGTTCTTATTTGTGGGAATGGCCATGGTGGAGTCTTTGTTGATCACATCCTGTGGAATGTGACGGCGCCCATCCCGCCACCGCATGTCCTGGAGTCCTGTATACCCCTAATTTGCTCTCCCTCCGTGGCTTGAATGGGAGGGGGAAAGCCGCCTGTTTCCCCCCCCTCGCCTGCCCTGCAGGCATGAAAGGGGTGAGCAAAGGGGTCCTGCCCGCACGAGTAGTGCCCCGTGCAGTGCCCACGCTGGAATCGGGATGAGATTGGCTGTGCCTTTTTGCGCCTAAGGAAGTGGTAGGTCTGCTGTTTGTCTAGAGAGGGTATAAATATTGGGGACTTCCCGCCTTTGGGGTTTCCGCCTTGGAGTTCGTCCTGTTTGGAGTTCGTTCCGCTTGGAGTTCATTACTGCCTGAACCTTTGTGCTCCCCCACCTCTCTCGCCTCACCTGAATGCAGAGATATCTTCAAAGACTGCTTCACCTATTGACACCCTTTGAAAGCCTAACGACCCTTAATGTTCCACCTGCAGCTGCTGAAAAGGGAACGAGAGATACAGACCGCACGAGGAAGTCAGCCTGATCGTCAGTTATTTTGGCTCAACTTTATTAGTAAGAAAAACGCTATTAATTAATAGCTAAAGCCTTTTCCAACTTCTGACTTCCAGAATAGTCAGATTATTGATGGCATCCCTGTATATATTCTCAAGTAACTGAATGTGTTAATGAAACTAAATTAATTTTTGTATATGTAGTTTTGCGGGCGGGTTTTTTTTGAAAATACAACAACTCTATTTTTGTATAAAATGCCTGACTCGGCCACACATTAATTCCTGCCTCCACAACACCGCACTCCCAGAAACTGAATTTCTCTGGCAGGTCCTTTGACCTTGTCTCTCTTAATGGTAAAACCTGCTTGCAACAGAATGTCAATGATTTTGTTACCGTTCTCGAAGATTTCCTCAGCAGTTTGGCCCCACACAATGATGGCATCGATGAACTGAATGTGCTCTGGAGCTTTACCTTTCTCCAGTGCATTGTGGATGACTGACAGATCGTTGAGCTGTGTTTCCACCCCTGAGGCAAACGGTTCAACTGGTACTGGATTCCTCTCCAGGTGAATGCAAACTGAGGCCTGCACTCCTTTGCTATGGGAAGAGAGAAGAAAGCATTAGCAATGTCTATGGTAGCATACCATTTAGCCTCCTTCGATTCCAGCTCATAATGGAGTTCCAGCATGTCCGGCACAGCTGCACTCATGGGTGGAGTCACCTCGTTGAGGGCATGAAAATCAATTGTCAGTCACCAGTCTCCGTTAGGCCTGTGCACAGGCCAGATGGGACTGTTGAAAGGTGAATGAGCTTTCTCGATGACAGCCTGACTCTCCAGTTAACGAATCAGCTGGTGAATGGACAAAAAAGAGTCACGGTTAGTTCTGTACTGCCTGTGGTGAACAGTTTTAGTAGCAATTGGCACTTCCAGATCCTCTATATCATGATGTCCCACAACTGGAGATTCATCAGAAAGTTCAGGTCTAATAGATAATTTCAATTTATCCTCCTCAATCTCTACAGATGCTATTCCAGAAGCCATTTGTGACCCTTAGGATCTTTGAAACAACCTTGTCTCAAAAAGTCAATTCCCAGAATGCAAGGCGCATCAGGACCAGTTACAATAGTATGTGTCTTCCACTCTTTACCCGTTAAACTGATCTCAGCCTGCAACTTAGTTAACTCTTGAGATCCACCAGTGATTCCAGAAATAGATATGGACTCTGTCCCTTTGTAATTTCATGGCAATAAAGTACACTGAGCACCTGTGTCAACTAAAGCCCTGTATTTCCGAACTCTTGAACTGCCAGGCCACCTAATGAATACATTCCAAGATTCGGTTCTCTCCACTGTCGGAGGCAGGAGGCTGGTGAGAGGCGTGATCGGGGTACTGGCAAGTCGAGTCAGCAGCTTCTATGCATCAGTACAGCTTTATTAGGGTAGCGAAGCCTCTTATATACTGCTCAGAGGCGGTGTATGCAATCAGCCTGGGGCTGGCACAAGTGGACAGTACAGATTGGCCCAGAGCCACATGCAAGGTGCAGATAGGTTGCCCTTTGCCAAAACCACATGTGGTTCCCGCCCCAGGGGGCTGGCAGGCTCAGGCCCCTGTAGCTGTGTCTGCCCCAGGGGCCGGCAGATCCAGCCCCCTGCAGGTGTGCATGGGTTGCTCACTTGTCCACAGCCCAGCTTCCTGAGCCAGCAATGCTCAAGGACATTCTCCCATCATAAGTTCTCATGTTTACAGCTCATGTACCACTGCAGGAGAATTTTCCCACACTCCACTATCCCTTTCTTCCTCCTGGCTGAAGCTAATTTTCTGGCATTGCTGCCTCTGTTTCTGCCACTCTGCAGTTCCCTGACTCTCTTTGAAAGAGCTGAAGTAGGTTGACCATCCCACTTGTTCATGTCCTCACCATATTGGTCACGCAGAGTTATCCACAGTGACCGATGTGATTTTTGATGTCTAGGTGGAATTTGTCTCCTCCTGGGCTGGAACTGCCTGTTGCGGAGGGCAGGAATTAATTCGTGGCCGAGTCGAGAATTTATCAAAAATAGTTATTTTTTATTTTTCCAAAAACCTGCCCCCACAACTATATATACAAAGATTAATTTAGATTAATAAACAGATTCAGTTGCATGAGAATTAATCTACATGGATACCATCAATAATCTGACTATATTGGAAGTCAGAAGTTGGAAAAGGACTCAGCTATTAATTAATAGCGGTTTCTTACTAAATTAAGCTAAGCCAAATAACTCACTCAGGCTGACTCGTGCGGTCTGTCCTTCTCTTCCTTTCCAGCGGCTGCAGGAATCGTTAAGGGTCGTTAAGGGTCATTAGGCACACAAAGGTGTCAACAGGAAAGCGAATTCCTGAAGGTCTCTGCAGTCCAGCCGAGGGGAGTGTGTGAGCTCAGGCAGACACATATGTCCAGGCACGGGCAAAATCCAAAGCGGGGACCCCAAAGGCGGGAAGACCCCCAATATTTATAACCTTCGGTAGACAAAGGGCAGAGTTACCACACCTTAGGCGCGAAAGCGCACGGCCAATCCCGGCCTGGCTCCAGTGCGGGAACTCACGGGGCAGTCCTCCCCTTCACGGGGTAGTCCTCCCCCCCTTCACGGCTGCAGGGCAGGCGAGGGGGGGGGAAACCAGGCGGCTTTTCCCCTTTCCCCCCGGAGTCCGGGCAGGAGAGGAATTTAGGGGTACAGGACTCCAGGACACTGCCTTGCAGGAGGTGGGTTCCTGATGGCAGAAACATGCACCCATTTAGATGATGCAGGGACGGTATCTCTTACCAGATTGGACATTGAGATTTTAAGGTCCTCCTTCAGTTCTTTCATGCGGTCTCTGATGCCATCCTTTATCCCTGCACCTAGAGTTTTTGTAGTAGAGACTAGGGCAGAATGTGACAAGCTGTCCTCTACCAGCCTGAGCTGGTCAGTGAATTCAAAAACAGTGATAGACCTTCCATTATCACCCCTTGATAGAAACTTGCTGGCCAAGATGTTAGCTTAAGATGAAGGAGCAAGCTTAATAAGCTTCTTCATGAGACCTGTTCCAAGAGGAATGTCATCAGGCTCATTTGTGCCATGATCTCCATAAGGCACTTCCTTCACAGCAAACTCTTTCAGAAGCTTAATTCCCTTCTCAATGGTGTTCCACTTCTTCACAGCCCATGGCAGATCATCTTGGGAAGGATATCTCATAGTCACAGCCAACAGGAGGCGTGTCCACAAGCTAACCTTACCAAGAGGACTTGCTAGGTATTTGTCCACTCCACTCTTCTTGGTGAGTAGTTCTAGCTGCTTGGCAGACTTGTCTCCTACCTGCAGGGCATTTGCACCAATGCTATGGCATCTCACTAGCCAGCTTAGGATTGGCTCTCCTGATTCCCTTGAGTATTCCTTTCTAACTTCCCTGACCTCTCTGAGAAGATCATTGGAATCCTGCATGTCATTCTCCTCCTCTTCCTCTTTTTGATCTGGTTGTCCCTGGCCTAGAAACAGAACCTTCCTCATAGCACTCTTAAACTCATTGGAACCATCCTCTTTCTTGGCAGCCAACCTCACAGCGCTCTTCTCATTTGGGTACTGGTATCTGAGCATGTTTGCCAGGTCCCGAACACTAAGTGCCTCCTCTTCCTCCTCTTGCTCACCAGAGGTCCCCTCTCTTGCATCCTCTTTTGAATCACACTTTGTCAAATGTTGTGTCTTGGCTTTCGCTTTAGCAGGCGCCAAAAAGTCTTGCACAGCAACAGACTTTGACGTGTGTACTGGAGGGCTTGAATCACTGGGGGTCTGGCCTGAGGTCTGTGAGTTTAGATCTGCATTAGTGCTAACAGGGTTCTGGTCTGCTGGCTGTGGATTCAAACTGTCTGAGTTAGTTTTAATAGTATTATTAGTAATATTATTTGCCTGTGCTCTTGGGACGCCTGCCAATCCTGCCATGTTATCTTTGCCACTAGGAGTTGTCCTGAAGTCCTGTACCCCTAAATTCCTCTCCTGCCCGGACTTCGGGGAGGAAAGGGGAAAAGCCGCCTGGTTTCCCCCCCCCCCCCCTCGCCTGCCCTGCAGCTGTGAAGGGGGGGAGGACTGCCCCGTGAAGGGGGGGGCGACTGCCCTGTGAGTTCCCGCGCTGGAGCCAGGCCGGGATTGGCCATGCGCTTTCGCGCCTAAGGTGTAGTAACTCTGCCCTTTGTCTACCGAAGGTTATAAATATTGGGGATCTTCCCGCCTTTGGGATTCCCACTTTGGATTTTGCCCATGCCTGGACGTATGTGTCTGCCTGAGCTCACACACTCCCCTCGGCTGGACTGCAGAGACCTTCAGGAATTCGCTTTCCTACTGACACCTTTGTGTGCCTAACGACCCTTAATGACCCTTAACGATTCACCTGCAGCTGCTGGAGGAGGAACACAGACCGCATGAGTCAGCCTGAGTGAGTTATTTGGCTTAGCTTAATTTAGTAAGAAACCGCTAATAATTAATAGCCGACGCCTTTTCCAACTTCTGACTTCCAATATAGTCAGATTATTGATGGTATCCTGGTAGATTAATTCTCATGCAACTGAATCTGCGTATTAAACTAAATTAATCTTTGTATATATAGTTGTGGGGGCGGGTTTTTGAAAAAATAAAAAATAACTATTTTTGATAAATTCCCGACTCGGCCATGTATTAATTCCTGCCCTCCGCAACAGGAGTATTGGCAGCCTTTCCGGAATCTGGAGATGGAGCTGAAGTGGTAGCTGTGCCTTTTTGTGCCCCTGAGTTATCTTTGTTTTGGTTTGGATTGCTTTGTTTTTGCAACACTGTCCCTTTCGTTTTAGACAAAGAGACCTTCCTAGATCTTACAGGCATTGCACTCAAATTTTTCTTACATAATGCCAGAAATAATATGAAAATCAAAATTACAAGACATAAGTTGACACCTGAGAGAAACACCACAGTTTTACGGGAACAAAATCCTGAACAAGGGTCTGGCATCTCAGTTCTGGTGTAAATTACTCTCATCAATGCAGTGGATAAAGCAGTACTTTCATTGATTGTAATATTATTGGTAAATACCCCTGTAATGTTACTGGTAAAATTTTCAGTGACATTAAAACCACCATGCCCAAGAATGAGATCGCCCCAGGACCAGAAAATGCTTGTAAGTTTAACTACATTAAGCAAGAAATTACCAATTTGGGCTTTAATCCAATTGTACACAAGAAAACAGAAAACAGGCCACACAATAGCCCCCACCAAGTAAAATAGCTGCTTCATTAGCTTCATTCTGATTCCCAGATTTAATTAACAATCACTCAAATGAATTTGCCCCACGTTGGGTGCCAAATAAAGGTATGTGATGGTTTGGGTGTACCCCCCCCCCTACTTTAGAGATCACTCAGACTAGACTCAGCCAGCTCTGGGAATATAAATGAAGCTATTTATTTACAGCTAGCACAATATACAAGCAGATATTTACAATATATACAGTTACATACAGAAATATACAAGGTAAAAGTAATACAGAAACACAACTCCCCTCCCAGAAACCTGAGTCCCCAGGAGGGGCTCTCAACCACCCCTGCACCTTCCCCCTGCCCCTCTCAACCTTACCCCAGTCCTAAGGAAGAATAGAGGTTCAGCCAAGAGGTTAAGAAGCAAAGGTGAGTGGAAGGTGAGGTTAGGGAGATGCAGCTCAGTCAGTGCCCAGCCAGAGAGTGAGTCAAAATGGAGAAAGTGTTAGCTAATGTTTTCCTTTCTTCTTCAGCAAGACTCTGAGGGGAGTAGCATCACCATTGTTTTCCTTTCACAGCCTATGATCTAGTTCTTCTTACCAAAACATTCTACCCTGCTTCAAACTAGCAGAATGTGTTTTACTGTTGGTGCTTGCCAGCAAGCAGTGATAGCAGGCAACATGGCCTGCAACATCTGGCGCACTGAACAGTGGAATCTGATCCCCCTTTTCGGGTGCAACATCTGGCACACCAAACAGCGGTATTTGACCCTTCGGGCGCACAGAACGGAGAGGCTTAACCTTCCTCTGCAGCTACAAATTCTCCTTATGGGGGATGTGAAGATGGCTGACGAGAGTGAAGGAGTGTGGGAGACCGGCTGTATCGATCTCTGCCCTGGGGATCGGGTCAAAGTCGTGCATGCCTAGTGAGGTAACTAGATTTCTGCCCCTGATCAGGGCGGACAGCCGGGGGGAACATGTGGTCCATGCTCGGAGGAGCAGTGGTGGAAAGCCCCTCAAAGCATGTCTCTATGAGACGTTTGGATGCTCTAATTTTGCTGGTGTGGCCGTTTGAGCTGAAACGGCCACAGCTGGTCAAAAGGAGCGATTCTTGATTCCTGTGGTATGTGGCCTTTTGAAGCGGCCACCCTGAAAAAGAGACGTAAATGTTGTTTCTAAAGACTCTTAGCTTTTGCCTTAAAGTCAGACTGGGGAGAGTAGTGGAAGCTGCAGAGATACCTCAGGAATTCTTTGCCGCTGTTCAGAGACTGCTGTTTGTAACTGTTTGCTGATAAACCGAATCCCGGCTAAGTGATTAACTGCCAGCTGAAGTGTCTCAAAAGTCCCTTCCAGCTAACTTTTCTGAAGCTCGAGAGGAAAAGCAGAGACCAAGATCCACATCAGAGAACACTTCATCCTCCTCTGGAGACCCACTCTTGCAATCTCCCACACTTCATAAGTTCACCCCACGAAAGACGGAGCCCCGCAGGTGAAAGCGTCTGAAAGATCTTCTGAGACGGCTGAGTATCCATCTGTTACTGACTGGGGGACCTGTGAAATGTTTCCATCCAGCATTTCTTAGGTTGCAGCTGATCCATCACGGCCGGGGGCGATGGGTTTGTTTTGGGGAGGTGCTGGGTCTCTGTCTGGGCTTCAGAGAGCTGGGCTGTTTGCATTCAACAGGTTGATGGCTGATTGATTTTTTTTTTTCTTCTTCACCTTGGAACTTCTCGCTGCCAAGATGGAGGACGGGCAGCGTCTCTTCGTCGGATTCGCCGGCTGCGTCCCCCCCACACCTTGGTTGTGGACTCCATCGTGGGGTTTGGGACTTGAGGGTGTGAGAAATATATGTTTGAGCTGATCAATTCGTGGCAAGAGGCCGCAGACAGGGAGGAAGGGGGGTTTTGAATGGAGCTGCACTCCTCCTTGCACAGCCATCACAAGAGTATACACTTGGCTTAAGATAACAGCAATAAATAATTAGAAACTAGAAAGGTTGGTGGAGGAGGAAGGCAGGTGGAAGAGACAGCCTTTGCACATGAGCAAACAGAGGAAGAGTCATACAAAGAACACTACTAGTTTGGAGTTCATACAAAGCACACTTGAGGAAGACCCCTTACTTCATCACTGAAAGACCACCAGAGGGACCACCGAATAAAAAGAGACATGCATGGAAGAAACACCTCCCATTCTTAGAACTAACAAGGAAAACCCAACCTCCGCGGGACAGGCACCCTTCCTCCCCCTCCCCTCCTCCTTCCCCACGGGACTAGGAGGCCCCCCCCGCCTCTCTCCCCTGGCACGAGCAGTGAGCACGGTTCACTTACACCCCCCCCCCCCCGCCAGCACTTTCTCAGCGGGAGATGGGCGGCTTGATTCTTGAAGTGACAGATTCACATTTTTGTATCTTGCTGACTGTATGTTACTGATGTAAATCTTGATGATGTTTTTATCCTTTTGATTGTACTGGATCTTAGAGGTTACTGGATAAGATGTTAAGTGCTTGTTAATTGCAATGGTATATTAGAGTAAGAATGCTAAGTTTGTGACTAGTCCTACTAGGGTGAAACTGATAGATTAACTATTTTTTTTTTCTTTTGGGATTGACTGACCTAAAGGTTTCTTTTTTTTCTACATGCCATGGCTTTATCACTTTATAGTTTTTTTCTTTTTTTTTGACAGCACTACGTAGTGCAACAATTCTTTTTCAAATTTTTCCTTTGGGCTTCTTATTTTTTTTCTGTATTTGGAATCGATTCCAGGGTTCAAAATTTTTCCTTTATCAAATTTTTAGCATTAATGTAGTTGAGGATTATATAGTTATTATAGGTATATTGTAGGATAATTTTTTCTTTTTAGGATTTTTATTTTAAGGGTAAGAATCATGTGGAAACAAAACACAACACCACAAAACAACACAGAGAGGTAACATGGTTATGATTTTGGCAAGGTTACTATGGCAAAGAGTTTTGGATCCTCTTTCATGCCAGCTTAGGCACTGGCTTTCTGTGGCATTGGCCTGTGACAGGTCACTGCAATTATACCATCACACTTATGCAAGTTATATGCTCAGATATTACACTTCACACCTGCTTATGCTGATTGCACACCATAGTGTTCACAAAAAAAAAAAAAAAAAAAAAAAAGAGAAAAAGAGGGCAAATGTGCCAGGATTTTTGGTTTGATGGATGTCAGCTTGTATGTTCAATCTGTTTTCTTGGTGGTGAGCAAAGACTTTTGCTCAGATGACTGTGTATTGGAACGTATATTGAGATATGGTTATGCTTTTGCTCACGCTTAATGATTTAGGTCCTGTGCTAGTTTGAAGCAAGCTAGAATGTTTTGGTGAAAAGAACTAGATAATGGGCAGTGAAAAGGTAAACATGGTTGCGTCTCTTCGCTCACAGTCCCGCTGAGAGTTCTGGGAAGAAGAAGGAAAACATTTGATAACATTCTCCATTTTGTCTTTCATTCTGCCTTTGCCTTCAGACCAAGCCACATCTCCTTAACCCCACTGCCACTAACCTTCCTTCTTAACCTCTTGGCTGCACCTCTCTTCTTCCTGGGAACTGGGGTAAGGTTGAGAGGGGCCGGGGAAGGTGTTGGGGTGATTTGAGAGCCCCTCCTGGGGACTCAGGTTTCTGGGAGGGGAGTTGTGCTTCTGTATTGTTTATCCTTTGTATATTTCTGTATATAACTGTATATATTGTAAATAACTGCTTGTATATTTGCTGATGTAAAATAAATAGCTTCATTTATATTCCTGGAGGCCTTTCTGAGTTAGCTGGGGCAATTCCAAAAGGGGGGGGGGGGGCGGGTAAGAGCCCAAACTATCACATTTTTAATTTGGCGCCCAACGTGGGGCTAAATTTATTTGAGTGACTGGTAATTAACTCTGGGAATTAAAATGAAGCCAATAAAGCAGCTATTGTATGTGGTTGGGGCGTTACTCTGGTCTGGTTTTGTTTTCTTGGCATTTAGTTGGATAAAAGCTCAAATTGTTGCTTATTTTATTGATTTAGCTGACAAGAAGGCTAAAGCCAAAGTCTCAGATATGTTCTGGAGCTGGGGTGATGTGATTCTTGGTTATGCTGGTTTTACTGTCACTGAGAATATTACAAGTAACATTACAGGAGCACTTATCAATAATGTTACAATCCATAGAAATTCTGCTTTAAACACTGCGCTAATGAGAATGATTCAGCCTATGACTGGGATTCCAGATGTTTGTTTAGGAAATTGCTCGTGTAAAATTGTTTTAATCCTCTCAATTTTTAATGTATGTCTTATGATCTTAATTTTCATATTAATTTTTGCACTATGTGTGAAAAATTCAAATGTAGTGCCAAAATTGAAAGCTAAAAAGGGATCTGTTTTGAGAGTAAGCAACTCAGTGTCTCAAATTCCTTCCCCCCTGCCAGCCTCTGCCCCTCCTTCTCCAGATTCTGGGGAATCTGCCAATGTTCCCACCGGGAATGTAAACAATAATGATAACAATAACAATGGGCAGAGTTTGGCAGGAGTCCCAGGAGAGCAGACCCAAAATCAGAATGTTCCTAGCAACACTGATAACACCAGCTCAGCCAGTTCGAATTCCCAGCCAGCAGACCAGAATCAGAGCCGTGCTAAATCTGGGGCAGATTTGAACACACAAGCTACAGGTCAAACCCCCAATAATTCAAACCCTCCACCAGACACGTCCAAGTCTGTTGCTGCTCAGGCCTTTATGGCACCTGCTAAGGCAAAAGCTAAGACAAAGTGTGGTTCACAGGAGGATGTAAGAGAGAGGACCTCTGGTGATCAGCAAGAGGAGGAAGAGGAGGCAGTTAGTCTGTGAGACCTCGCAAATGTGCTGAGACACCAATATTCAAATGAGAGGAGCACTGTGAGGTTGGCTGCCAAGAGAGAGGATGGTTCCAATGAGTTTAAGAGTGCTATGAGAAAGGTTCTGTTAGGCTGGGGACAACCAGGTCATGAGGAGGAAGAGGAGGACGATGACATCCAGGACTCCAAGGATCCACTCAGAGAGGTCAGGGAAGTTAGAAAGGAATTGTCATGGAGAGTAGCAGAAGCCCTTAGCAGGCCTCCCTGTTGTGAAAGTTATAGTGTCTCACATTAATGCCAAGAGCATCGCAAAACCAAAATAATCCTTCAGTCCCATGAGAAAGTCTCTCCCTAGTCGAGATAAAAGGTAAACAATGGCCACTGTTTTGGTTAGGGGGAACGGCAGTTCTCATGCCCGCTCGACACCTGGTGTGGGCCGAACTTGGGGTGGTCTTAGAAATTGTTTTGGTAAAAATTCTCCAATTGTATGGATTGATTATAACTTTGTGCCAATCTGTAAGAATAACGTAAAATAGCCGGGACTGGTGGGTTACACCTCTTTGAAAACATTATAAAAATGGTGTGCCTTCCTGGATCGGGGGCTCTCGCTCTCTGCTCTTGGCTCTATGCCTGCTCGCTGCCTGCTTCGTTCCTGATCGGCCCTGCCCGACGAAGGGGCCGCAGAGGCCTGAAACCCGCTTAGGCCCGATCCTGACAAACAAAGGGACACCGCCCAAAACTTCGAACTTTGCTGAATTGAACTGCGGAACGGTGAGTAAATCAAAGAAAAGACTCTTCCACCTAAGGACTGAGTAACTCAAAGGAACTCTAAAGAAATCACAGACTCTCTATATTTGCCATTTTCTGAAATGTTATTCTACAACCTCAGATCAAAAGAATTCACGTGGGGAATTTAGTTCGGGAGGGGGATCTCCGTGTTTGAGCAATAAATCACTTGAACTATACAAGTGAGCCTTCACGTATTTTCTCCACAACCTCCCAAACTACCTTCCGTGACAAGTGGCCAGGAGGAGGTTGCTCTCTTCTCTCAGGTGGCCAGCGCTAGAACGAGAGGACACAGCCTCAGGCTGCACCAGGGGAAATTTAGGCTCGAGGTGAGGAGAAAGTTCTTCACTGAGAGAGTGATTGGATACTGGAATGGGCTGCCTGGGGAGGTGGTGGAGTCGCCGTCCCTGGAGCTGTTGAAGGCAGGCCTGGATGTGGCACTTGGTGCCATGGTCTAGCCTTGAGCTCTGTGGTAAAGGGTTGGACTTGATGATCTGTGACGTCTCTGTCCTGGAGTCCTGTACCCCTAAATTCCTCTCCTGCCCGGACTTCGGGGGGAAAGGGGAAAAGCCGCCTGGTTTCCCCCCCCCTCGCCTGCCCTGCAGCCGTGAAGGGGGCGGGGACTGCCCCGTGAGTTCCCGCGCTGGAGCCAGGCTGGGGTTGGCCGTGCGCTTTCGCGCCTAAGGTGTGGTAACTCTGCCCTTTGTCTAGCCAAGGTTATAAATATTGGGGGGCTTCCCGCCTTTGGGGGTTCCCACTTTGGATTTTGCCTGTGCGTGGACGCATGTCTCTGCCTGAGTTCGCCCACTCCCCTGTGCCTGGACTGCAGAGAGACTAAGGACTTGCTTTACTGTTAGGCACACACCTTTGTCTGCCTAACGACCCTTAACGACCCTTAACGACTCCTGCAGCCGCTGGAGGAGGAAGACAGACCGCACGAGCCAGCCTGAGTGAGTTATTTGGCTTAGCTTAATTTAGTAAGAAACCGCTATTAATTAATAGCTGAGTCCTTTTCCAAAAACTGACTTCCAAATATATATAGTCAGATTATTAATGGTATCCTTGTAGAATTCTCATGCAACTTAACCTGTTTATCAAACGAAATTAATCTTTGTATATATAGTTGTGGGGGCGGGTTTTGTAAAAATAAAAAAATATCTATTTTTGATAAATTTTCGACTCGGCCACGTATTTCTGCCCTCTGCAACAGTCTCTTCCAACCCTGATGATACTGTGATACTGTGTAAATAATAAAACACATGCTCAGTGCACGTTTGTTCCTATCTACACGCTCACAGCTAGAGATTAGGTTTCAATACCGACATGGAACTACTCTACAAGCAGTTAAGAGCATTAAAGGTCTGCAGTACATCATAACAAGCCCTCAAGGCAACTACTGACACTAAGAATCAGAAAATAAAAAAAACATCACCTGTAAATTTTTTTATATGAAATGTAACTCTTGCAAGTAGAAATAAAAAAATAAACTTTGTGTAGTTACCAGTTCAATAAAGGCAGAAATTTCTTTTGTCATCCTGCTGAGGGGGAAAAAAAATTGTCACCAGGATGCCACTTTGTGACTTTTTGTGTGTGTGTCGTGGTGGGTTGTTGGCTTATTATACACCAGCACAGATTTAGGAATGGACTGAGGAACAAATAAAAGCTAGAAGCATTGACAGATTGAAATGCCAGAATGTTGAATGGCAGACTTTTATTTCTCCTTATGAGTGGAAATGACAAACTGACTGCAGGGTCACTGGCACAAAGACCACAACTCCTGCTTTGTTTTTTTTTCCCTTCTCCTTACTAAAACAACAAAATCTTTACTTCTCTATGTGCAAGACAAATTTAGATGAAATAGGGTCTGTTTTCCAAAGTCTGTTCATCCTCAAGAAGAAAAGGCTCCAGGGAGACCTTACAGCAGCCTTCCAGTACCTGAAGGGGCTTACAGGAAAGCTGGAGAGGGACTTTTTATAAGGGCATATGGTAATAGGACAAGAGGCAATGGTTTCAAACTAGACCAGGGTAGGTTTAGATTGGACCTTAGGAAGACATTCTTTACTACAAGGGTGGTGAGACACTGGAACCGGTTGCCCAGAGAAGTTGTGGATGCCTCATTCCTGGAAGTACTTAAGATCGGGCTACATGAGGGTTTAAGCAACCTTCTCCAGTAGGAGATATCCCTGCCCACAGCAGGGGGACTGGAATCAGGTGCCTCATCTCGACATCATCTATTTTAATTAAAAAATATTTAAACACTGATACATTAGGTATAAGTCATCACATACAACAAAACCATATTTCCCCAAACCTGTTGTTTTATTTCATTTCAAAAATGGCAGTGTAAAAAAGGCAGTGTTGGAAGTGTCATTTGATGTAGTATTGATAATGCCACAAACCCTTCCAGGGCAAGAGCAGGCAACAAGGCTGAAGTGCAGCCAGGGCACAGAAGTTGAACACTTCACAGAGATCCTTTAAAACAACTTGTAAAGTTTGTTGCTTGTTGGTATTTTTCCTTGTTGTGTCATAAATGAAAACTTCTCCCGCTGTGCCATGACATGGTAGCAGATGCAGTTCTGCTGAAGATTCCATCCACTTACACCGGACCAGACAGAGGCCATCTTGGTTTAGCACTATCATAGCAACCTAATCCCAAGAAAGCACAACAGTCAAGAATTCATTAGGAAGTTTACTAGAGGGTATTGTTACATCCCCTCCATGCCCTTAAGAGTTTTAAAAACTCTATTATATAATAAAATCATATATATGTTTAAGAGTGAATTTGGATCACCTGAGTAACAGCTATCTGGCAAATGGGACATGCTGGTATTTCTTTCTCACAGATTTTGTTGGCACACTCCATGCAGAAGAGATTGTGGCCACAGGGAACCAGAGCAGTGATTACTTCACTCTCAAAGCAGATGACACAGTCATGCTTCTGCCTCAACTCCGAGGGGGAGCTGGAGGTCGAGCCACCATTGGAAGAGGAATAGCTGTTGGTACCATTGGATAAAGCAGGGATGTAGATGGGAAGGCCAGCTTGGTGGGCAGTGCTAGATGGGTCGCTTCTCACTCTCCTGGCCAGTGAATGATCCAGGTTTTCCAGAAAAGTGGGTGACACACAAGGAGTAGATGCTTGGCTCCATTGGTGCTGAGGCTTGGCTTTACTAACAGGGTCACTATTGAAGCCAGAGAGGGGGTTTACAGGTTCAAAAGGGGTCCAAATGGTTTGGGAAGGCATTGGCAAGGAGTCATATGTGACAGAGTCAGCCACAATGTCATCTGTGCTCACTGAAGGCAACATTTCTCCAAACCAAAAGTTGCCTGTGCTGAATGGGCTTGTTGGGCTGAAGTCAGTCAATCTATTGCTTCCAAAACAGGAATCCGTAGAGCCACTTCCCAAGGAGCTGGAGCTGTCATTCTGATAACTGGAAATCATTCTGGTGTGGTTAGGAGGGACAGGATTAGAAGCAAGCCAGGCAGAGCTGAGAATGCCTCCTTCAAAGCTGACATCTGTCCTGTTCTAATGGAAGTCGTTCTCCTCATTGAGCTCAATGTAGTTCCCAGTGCGCATGGCTAAGTGCATCTCAATCTCCTCACATGCACGGTCAATGTTTTCAGGCATTCCCGGCACTTCAAAGACTGGCTCCTTGTCCCTGCTGGGAGTGACTATGTAGGTATGGGTCTGCTGCTGAATTCTTTTGACAATAGCTCCTTTTGGTCCCACCACAAGCCCAACTACACAGTAAGGCACCCTGACTTGGACTGTTGTTTGCCCTGGCAGGTTAGGGGTACACGACAAACCTCCCAGGGCAGAACTGTTCCTGTTGCGTGATGCTCTGATCATGGAGAAGTGTTCAGCAGCTGAGAGAATTTCCCTTTTGGCCATGGCTACGTCCTCTTTCCATCCAGTAATGACAAATATGGGCTCTTCTCCACGTATAGGGGTCTTAATGTAAGTATTTGTCTTGGCCCTTAGTGCTTTTATTTTGCAACCTGTTTAAAGGAAACACAGGCAAATTTAGCAAGACACCTGAGTTTAGGAAGCCACAGGAAAAAGCATCTATTTTAAGCTGATTGAGAGCTCCCAGAACCCATTGGGTGAAACCAGAAGCAGCTGATTTATCCCTGTGAGCCACATTAGAGAAAGCAGTAACAAATTCTACCTATTATTTTCCAAACAGACCTCTGATACAGACAACCACAAGCATTTTTAAGCAACATTTCTTGGACTGTCTTAGCCCATCAACCCCTCATTTGCTATTAGACAGTGAGAAAAGCATGGATGCCTTTTTCTGACAGACACAGTCATGGTTATCCCAGAAACACTGCTGGGCTTTTTTTTTTTTTTGCATACTTCAGTTATTTTTATGTAAAGAAGCAAAGGCTCATACACATAACTGTACTGATACAGCAACCTGTTGCTGACAGGTGTGATCTAAGATCAAATGAAACACAAGTGAGAGAAGGATCTGTGTAGGCTTATGGATAAAATTAATTGATTTGCTGAGAACTGTCCATTTGATTCCTGTTATCGCAAGGTTTAAATAATGCTTATCTCCCTCCCTTCAGAAATAACCAGATCAACCCATGTATATCTCACGTCACAAATCTGGAGATCTGGGGTGAGATGTCAAAAAAAGATGACAGGGAGGTTAGAGGAAAAAGGGGTTAGGTGGATTAGAGAGTTATATGCAGAATCAGCCACAGAGAGCAGACCGCCAGAAAGATGGCACAGTCCAAAGTGACAGTTGAGCAGTGTGTGTGTGTGAAGTGCCCATCTTATCTACATATAAGTTGCTAGGTCTTGTAGAAAAAAAATCAGAGAGGCAAAAGCCTATTTAGAACTTAGGCCAGCCACAGCTGTTAAGGAGAATAAAAAATGTTTCTATAAATATATGAATGGCAAGAGAAGGGCCAAGGACAACCTCCAGTCCTTATTAGATAGAGAAGGGAATCATAGAATAGAATCATAGAATCAACCAGGTTGGAAGAGACCTCCAAGATCATCCAGTCCAACCTATCACCCAACCCTATCTAATAAACTAGATCATGGCACGAAGTGCCTCATCCAGTCTTTTCTTGAAGACCCCCAGGGACGGTGCCTCCACCACCTCCCTGGGCAGCCCATTCCAATGGGAAATCACTCTCTCTGTGAAGAACTTCTTCCCAATATCCAGCCTATACCTACCCTGGCACAACTTGAGACTGTGTCCCCTTGTTCTATTGCTGGTTACCTGGGAGAAGAGGCCACCCCCCACCTGGCTACAATGCCCCTTCAGGTAGTTGTAGACAGTAATAAGATCACCCCTGAGCCTCCTCTTCTCCAGGCTAAACAACTCCAGATCCTCATAGGGTTTGTGTTCCAGGCCTTTCACCAGCTTTGCCGCCCTTCTCTGCACACGCTTGTGATGGTTTGGGCTCTTACCCGCCCCCCCACACTTTTGAATTTGCCCCAGCTAACTCAGACGGCCTCTGGGAATATAAATGAAGCTATTTATTTTACAGCAGCAAATATACAAGCAGCTATTTACAATATATACAGTTATATACAGAAAAATACAAAGGAGCAAGGTTAGTGGGAGCAAGGTTAATTACATGTGACTAGGTCTGAAGGCAAAGGCAGAATGAAAAGACAAAATGGAGAATGTTTTACTTCTTCTTCCCAGAACTCTCAGCGTGACTGTGAGCGAAGAGACACAATTGTTTTTCATTTCACTGCCCATTATCGAGTTCTTTCACCAAAACATTCTAGCTTGCTTCAAACTAGCACAATCCACCCCTTGTCTACTTCACTCAGAGTATCGCTGAGAATTATCTGATCTAATTCTAAACCAATATTTACACTAAAACAATATATACAAGTTCAGTTCACACTTCAATCAGATGTAGGTGATTCAAAAGCTCAGAACAGGGACTCCCAGGTGACGTTGGGTTCGCGCACATGTACTGTAGATTTCTCTCAGTGTTGGACGCCGATGGTTCCTAGAACAGAAAACTCCTAACAGCTTGTATTATACACTCTGAATTTAAACTCTCTCAGCTAAGGTTAGATTTCTCTGTGGTATACACTGGATTTCACCATTCTCCTGCATTATTCAGAAGGTATGACCATGACCTTCAGCAGAAACCACCCCCCGGACAGGTTTCCCTTCACCCAAAGGAGAAAATACCCAAACAGTTTTCCCTAACAGATTCTTTTCACGTACAACAGGAACTTTATCACCGTCTACTGTTTGGACCAAATCTGATTGTTCAGGTCCTTCTCTATTTACTGAACCTCTACTATTTACCAACCAGGTAGCTTGTGCTAAATGTTTGTCCCAGTTTTTCAGAGTTCCACCCCCCATGGCTTTTAGGGTGGTTTTCAGCAAACCGTTGTAACGCTCAATCTTCCCTGAAGCTGGTGCATAGTAGGGTGTGTGATAAATCCATTCAATACCATGCTCTTTGGCCCAGTTTTTCACAAGATTATGTTTAAAATGAGTGTCATTGTCTGACTCGATTCTCTCTGGAGTTCCATGTCTCCACATGATCTGTCTCTCCAAAACCAAGAATGGTGTTGCGTGCAGTTGCATGTGGAACTGGATAGGTTTGTAACCATCCAGTGCTGGCCTCTACCATCGTCAGCACATATTGCTTGCCAGATCGAGATCGAGGTAAAGTGATATAGTCAATCTGCCAGGCTTCACCATACTTGTACTTTGACCATCTCTCACCATACCATAAGGGCTTGATTCGCTTAGCTTGCTTAATAGCAGCAGAAATGTCACAGTAATAGATGACTTGGGTGATAGCGTCCATGGACAAGTCAATTGACCTATCGTGAGCCCATCAGTATGTTCCATCTCTGCCTTGATGTCCAGATGAGTCATGAGCCCACCGAGCTAGAAACAGTTCACCTCGGTGTTTCCAATCTAGGTCGATGTCAAGATCAGAGTTCGTATCAACTTGAGCAATCTTAGCAGCTTGGTCTGCCTTCTGGTTATGTTTATGTTCCTCTGTGGGAAGCTTCCTCCTGCAGCGGAGCATGAAAGGTAAACATCAGACCCTGTGATGAGAAGTGTCCTTGGAGCCTTGAGGCTCCCAGGGGCCTGAGCCTGTGACTATGAGCAACCCACGCACAGCTGTCAGGGGGTGGAATCTGCCCGCCTCTGAGGTGGGCACGGCCCAGGGGGCTGACTCTGACCACCCCCCCTGGGTGGGATCCTTAAGGTGTTTACTGTAAGTTAACCTATCTCTGCCTTACACTTAACCTGGAGCCAATCTGTACCCTCCACTTGTACCAATCTTGAACTAAGTCAGTTGTCTACACCCCCTTTGGGGGCTATAAAGGTCGCTGTATCGCCCTAATAAATTGCACTGCTGCGCAGAAGCCACAGAGTCGACTCTCAGTGCCCCGATCTCTCGCCGCACCGGTCTCCGACCTCCAACATTCCTCAGTAGCTCTGCTCTTAGGCATGTGTGCATCTACGTGCCGCACCTTCACTGGAGTTCTCCCCAGCCGTGCATCAATGTCCTGCCATAGATCAGCACACCAAATAGGCTTTCCTTTCCTCTGCCAACCATGCTTCTTCCAGTCCTTTAGCCAACCCCTTAGAGCATTGGCTACCATCCACGAGTCGGTGTAGAGGTAAAGGATAGGCCAATTCTCACGTTCAGCCACATCAAGAGCAAGTTGAACAGCTTTTACTTCAGCGAACTGACTGGATTCTCCTTCACCATCTCTCGCTTCGGTAACTCTCCTGGTTGGACTCCAAACCGCTGACTTCCATATTCGCTTGTTCCCAACAAGACGACAGGAACCATCTGTGAACAAAGCATAGTTCTTTTCCTGATCAGAGAGATCACCATAGGGAAGAGCTTCCTCAGCACGAGTTATTTTCTCCTCCGGAGGTTTGGAACAGTCTGTGCCTTCCGGCCAGTTGGTGATCACCTCCACCAGACCAGGTCGGTCAAGATTCCCCATTCGTGCTCGTTGGGTTATCAAAGCCATCCATTTAGACCAGGTTGCATCTGTGGCATGATGTGGTGCTGAAACTTTGCCCTTGAACATCCAGTTAAGAACTGGCATTCTAGGAGCTAAAAGCAATTGTGACTCAGTTCCAATCACTTCAGAAGCTGATTTCACTCCTTCATAGGCTGCTAGAATCTCTTTCTCTGTTGCGGTATAATTTGTTTCTGAACCTCTGTAACAATGTCCCCAGAAACCAAGTGGACGACCACGTGTCTCATTTTGAGCGCTCTGCCAAAGACTCCAAGTTGGACCATTGTCACTGGCAGCTGTGTACAGAATGTTCTTAATGTCCGGACCAGATCTCACAGGTCCCAAGCCCACTGCATGGACTATTTCTCGTTTGATTTGATCAAAGGCCGCTTGTTGTTCAAGTCCCCACTCGAAATTGTTTCTCTTACGAGTCACATCATGCAGAGGTTTGACAATCTGACTGTGTCAAGGTCCGGAGGAGCAGAGAGTCCTGTCCGTGACGCCAAAAAATGTCAAGGTCCGGAGGAGCAGAGATTAACAGTATCTCTGTCCAGAGGAGCTAGACCAGTTCTTATGGATTCCGTGTTGTGAAATTAAGGTGCAAACGAGACCAGATATCACCATGAAACTGTTTATTAAAGGATAAGGTTGGGCAAGACAGAGGGAGAGAGGGGAGAAGGGGGAGAGAGAAAGATAAAGAGATCGACGGAGAAGAGAAGAAGGAGCAGGGAAGGGAAAAGGGGCTGTGAGCATATTACCCTCAGTCGCAGATGAAGGAGTGAGAGAGAAACGGGTGCGTGGCCCAGGGATGATCTTCTGGGGAGTTTGTCAGAGGTTCTTCAGGCGGTGTGCAGCTCTGGTGGTCTGGTGATGGTCTGCCCTCGGTGGTCCGGTGGTCCGATGGGAATGCCACACTCTGTCTGCTGGTGATGCCACGCGGGTGGTGCGGTGGGAATACCACTGGTGGGGATACCACACACTTTGGCAGGCATTTCTCCTGCCTTTTTATACAGTTTTCTGCTCAGTGTCCAGCTGCAGCCCCCCCAGGGCATCTTCCTGTGCATTCTCACACATTTGCAGGGGTCCGGCGTCGCCGGGGGGAGGGCCTCCGCCCTCTCTTGGCTACACCTGTCCACACCCTGCGTACACATCCCTTGGGGGCAGCTGAGATAAGATGGAGGCTTCCTGGGCAGTCCAGCCAGGGTGAGGTCTAGGAGTTTCAAAGTTATTGTCTGTTGATTTGCATCTCTGAGCTTTTGGGCCAAGCACCCAGTCTGAGTCCCAGAAGTAACAAGATTAAGGAGAGATGATACAATCTTTGTTGATTAAGGAGGGACGATGCAATCTTTATCTTTGTTGATTAACAAGAGAGAGGATCAGACTCTCACAGACTGAAACCAGGAATGTGTAGTCTCCAAAATCCCACCACACCAAGAAAAGAAAGTGTGTCCTTCTTACTGGTGGGAACTGCCATGGTAGAGACTTTGTTAATCACATCCTGAGGAATGTAACGGCGACCATCCTGCCACCGCACTCCCAGAAACTGAATTTCCTTGGCAGGTCCTTTGACCTTGTCTCTCTTAAAGGCAAAACCTGCTTGCAACAGAATGTCAATGATTTTGTTACCTTTCTCGAAGACTTCCTCAGCAGTTTGGCCCCACACAATGATGTCGTCGATGTACTGGATGTGCTCTGGAGCTTTACCTTTCTCCAGTGCATTGTGGATGACTGAATGACAGATGGTTGAGCTGTGTTTTCACCCCTGAGGCAAACGGTTGAACTGGTACTGGATTACTCTCCAGGTGAATGCAAACTGAGGCCTGCACTCCTTTGCTATGGCAATAGAGAAGAAATCATTAGCAATGTCTACGGTTGCATACCATTTAGCCTCCTTCGATTCCAGCTCATACTGCAGCTCCAGCATGTCCGGCACAGCTGCACTCATGGGTGGTGTCACCTCGTTGAGGGCACGAAAGTCCACTGTGAGTCTCCAGTCACCATTTGCTTTGCACACGGGCCAGATGGGACTGTTGAAAGGTGAATGAGCTTTCTCGATGACAGCCTGACTCTCCAGTTGACAAATCAGCTGATGAATGGACAAAAAAGAGTCACGGTTAGTTCTGTACTGCTTGTGATGAACAGTTTGACTAGCAATTGGCACTTCCAGATCCTCAATGTCATGATGTCCCACAACTGGAGATTCATCAGAAAGTTCAGGTCTAATAGACAATTTCAATTTATCCTCCTCAATCTCTACAGATGCTATTCCAGAAGCCCATTTGTGATCCTTAGGATCTTTGAAACGACCTTGTCTCAAAAAGTCAATTCCCAAAATGCAAGGCGCATCAGGACCAGTTACAATAGTATGTGTCTTCCACTCTTTACCAGTTAAACTGATCTCAGCCTGTATCTTAGTTAACTCTTGAGATCCACCAGTGATTCCAAAAATAGATATGCACTCTGTCCCTCTACAATTTGATGGCAACAAAGTACACTGAGCACCTGTGTCAACTAAAGCCCTGTATTTCCGAACTTTTGAACTGCCGGGCCACCTAATGAATACATTCCAATAGATTCGGTTCTCTACACTATCCCTTTCCTCCTCCTGGCTGGAGGCAGGGCACCCCTAATGATGAACATGGCATGTAGGGTGTATACAGTGATTGGTATTGTTAGAGGAATTGCAACTGTTGGAACAATTGCAGTTACTCAGTATCACAGTATCACAGTATCACCAAGGTTGGAAGAGACCTCACAGATCATCAAGTCCAACCCTTTACCACAGTGCCCAAGGCTAGACCATGGCACCAAGTGCCACATCCAACCTTGCCTTGAACTGCCTCAGGGACGACGACTCCACCACCTCCCCAGGCAGCCCATTCCAGTGCCCAATGACTCTCTCAGTGAAGAACTTTCTCCTCACCTCGAGCCGAAATTTCCCCTGGCGCAGCCTGAGGCTGTGTCCCCTTGTTCTGGAGCTGGCCACCTGAGAGAAGAGAGCAACCTCCTCCTGGCCACAACCACCCTTCAGGTAGTTGTAGACAGCAATAAGGTCACCCCTGAGCCTCCTCTTCTCCAGGCTAAACAACCCCAGCTCCCTCAGCCTCTCCTCGTAGGGCTTGTGCTCGAGGTCTCTCACCAGCCTCGTCGCCCTTCTCTGGACACGCTCAAGCATTTCGATGTCCCTCCTAAACTGGGGGGCCCAGAACTGAACGCAGTACTCGAGGTGTGGTCTGACCAGTGCAGAGTACAGGGGCAGAATGACCTCCCTGCTCCTGCTGACCACACCATTCCTGATGCAGGCCAGGATGCCACTGGCCCTCTTGGCCACCTGGGCACACTGCTGGCTCATGTTCAGGCGGGTATCAATCAGTACCCCCAGATCCCTCTCTGTCTGGCTGCTCTCCAGCCACTCCGACCCCAGCCTGTATCTCTGCATGGGGTTGTTGTGGCCAAAGTGCAGCACCCTGCACTTTGAGCTATTGAACCCCATCCCATTGGCCTCTGCCCATCTGTCCAGGCTGTCAAGGTCCCGCTGCAGAGCCCTTCTGCCCTCCAGCTCAGTCACTTCTGCCCCCAGCTTAGTGTCATCTGCAAACTTGCTCTCAGGAGCTGAAGAAGTGACAGCTACTTTCCTGGCATTGCTGCCTCTGTTTCTGCCACTCTGCAAATCCCTGACTCTCTTTGAAAGAGCTGAAGTAAGTTTACCATCCCACTTGTTCATGTTCTCCCCGTATGTGTCACGCAGAAGTATCCACAGTGACGCACGTGATTGCTGCTGTCTGGGTGGAATTTGTCTCCTCCTGGGCTGGAATTGCCTTGCAGGAGGTGGGCGTCTGTTCCTGATGGCAGGAACATGCACCCATTCAGATGATGCAGGAATGGTATCCTTTACCAGATTGGAAATTGAGGTTTTAAGATCCTCATTCAGTTCTTTCATGGTATCTTTAATATCTGTGGCCATAGTTTGTATGGCAGAGACTAGGCTAGAATGTGACAAGCTGTCCTTTATCTGCCTGAGCTGATCAGTGAATTCACCAACAGTGAAAGACCTTCCATTATCACTCCTTGCTAGAAACTTGCTGGCCAAGATGTTAGCATAGGATGAAGGAGCAAGCTTAATCAGCTTCTTCATGAGACCTGTTCCCAAAGGAATATCGTCAGGCTCATGAGTGCCATGATCTCCATAAAGCACTTCCTTCACAGCAAACTCCTTCAGAAGCTTAATTCCCTGCTCAATGGTGTTCCACTTCTTGGCAGCCCATGGCAAATCATCTCGGGAAGGATATCTCATAGCCACAGCCAACAGGAGGCGTGTCCACAAGCTAACCCTACCAAGAGGACTTGCTAGGTGTTTGTCTACTCCACTCTCCTTAGTGAGTGGTCCCAGCTGCTTGGCAGACTTGTCTCCTACCTGCAGAGCATTAGCACCAATGCCACGGCATCTCACTAGCCAGCTTAGGATTGGCTCACCTGATTCCCTTGAGTATTCCTTTCTAACTTCCCTGACTTCTCTGAGTGGATCATTGGAGTCCTGGATATCATCTTCCTCCTCTTCCTCCTGTTGATCGGGTTGTCCCTGGCCTAACAGAACCTTCCTCATAGCACTCTTAAACTCATTGGAACCATCCTCTCTCTTGGCAGCCAACCTCACAACGCTCTTCTCATTTGAGTATTGGTGTCTCAGCACGTTTGCGAGGTCTTGCAGACTAACTACCTCCTCTTCCTCCTCTTGCTGATCACCAGAGGTCCCCTCTCTTACATCCTCCTGTGAACCACATTTTGTCTTAGCTTTTGCCTTAGCAGGTGCCATAAGGGCCTGAGTAGCAACAGACTTTGACGGGTCTGCTGGAGTGTTTGAATTATTTTGGGTCTGACTTGGAGCTTGTGAGTTCAAATCTGCCTGAGATTTAACAGGGCTCTGATTCTGGTCTGCTGGCTGGGGAATCAAATTGGCTGAGCTGGTGTCATTAGGATTTGGACTGACTGGGCTAGTGTTACCAGCATTAGTGGGATTATTTGCCTGTCCTCCTGGGATGCCTGCCGATCCTGATGTGTTATCATTGTTGCTAGGAACATTCTGATTTTGGGTACCTGCCTGTGCTCCTGGGACTCCTGCCAAACTCTGCCCGTTGTTTTTGTTATCCTTATTATTGTTTACATTACCTCCAGAAACATTGGCAGAATTCCCAGAACCTACAGAGGAGGGTGGAGAGGCTGGCAGGGGGGAAGCAGATAACTGTGTTCCCTTCTTTTGCTGTGAAAGGGACTGCTTTTGAGACACAGAATTTTTCCTAGTTCTTACAGAAGCTGGTTTTGAATTTTTCACACATAATACCAAAATTAATATGAAAATTAAAATCATAAGAGCCATGATAATGCACAGCAATCCCGCCACGGTTTCTTTTCTGTAAAAATCCTTGCATGGACTTGGCATTTCAGTTTGGGGCTGGATGACCCTCATGAGAGCAGTAGATAAAGCAGAACCTCGATTGATTGTAACATTATTGACAAGAGCTCCTGTAATATTACTGCTAAGGTGTTCAGAGACATTAAAACAAGCATAACCAAGGATAAAATCACCCCAGCTCCAGAACATGCTTGAAACTTTGGCTTTAGCCTTCTTATAAACTAAATCAATAAAATAAGCAACAATTTGAGCCTTTATCCAACTAAATGCCAAGAAAACAAAACCAGACCAGAATAATGCCGCACACAATTACAATAGCTGCCTTATTAGCTCCATTTTAATTCCCAGAGTCCATGAACAGTCACTCAAGTAAATTTAGCCCCACGTTGGAAAGCCAATTAAAAATGTGATGGTTAGGGCTCTTACCCGCCCCCCCACACTTTTGAATTTGCCCCAGCTAACTCAGACGGCCTCTGGGAATATAAATGAAGCTATTTATTTTACAGCAGCAAATATACAAGCAGCTATTCACAGTATATACAGTTATATACAGAAATATACAAAGGATAAACAATACAAAAGCACAACTCCCCTCCCAGAAACCTGAGTCCCCAGGAGGGGCTCTCAAACCACCCCAACACCTCCCCCAGCCCTCTCAACCTTACCCCAGTTCTCAGGAAGAAGAGAGGTGCAGCCGAGAGGTGCAGCCAAGAGGTTAGGGAGCAAGGTTAGTGGGAGCAAGGTTAATGAGATGTGACTAGGTCTGAAGGCAAAGGCAGAATGAAAAGACAAAATGGAGAATGTTTTACTTCTTCTTCCCAGAGTTCTCAGCGTGACTGTGAGCAAAGAGAAACAATTGTTTTTCATTTCACTGCCCGTTATCTAGTTCTTTTACCGAAACATTCTAGCTTGCTTCAAACTAGCTGTGCTAGTTTGAAGCAAGCTAGAATGTTTCGGTAAAAGAACTAGATAACGGGCAGTGAAATGAAAACAATTGATGTCTCCTTCTCTCACAGTCACGCTGAGAACTCTGGGAAGAAGAAAGACTCTTTCTCCATTTTGTCTCTCACTCTTGCTTTTGCCTTAGACCGAGACACATCTCATTAACCCTGCTCCTACTAACCTTGCTCCCTAACCTCTTGGCTGCACCTCTTTTCTTCCTGAGAACTGGGGTAAGGTTGAGAGGGCCGGGGGAGGTGTTGGGGTGGTTTGAGAGCCCCTCCTGGGGACTCAGGTTTCTGGGAGGGGAGTTGTGCTTTTGTATTGTTTATCCTTTGTATATTTCTGTATATAATTGTATATAACTGTATATATTGTAAATAGCTGCTTGTAAATTCTGCTAGCTGTAAATAAATTGCTTCATCTATATTCCCAGGGTCCGTCTGAGTTAGCTGGGGCAAATACAAAGTGTGGGAGGGGCGGGGTAACCCCCAAACCATCACACTAGCACAGATGAGGAAAAGGCAGAGGTGCTTAACACCTTCTTTGCCTCAATCTTCAATAGTGGGACAGGTTGTCTCCAGGACAACTGGACTCCTGAGGTGGCAGATGAAGTCAGGGACCAGTATAGACCCCCTCTAACCCATGAGGAAGAAGTAAGGGACCTGCTGAGCCACTTGGATCCTCACAAGTCCATGGGACCGGATGGGATCCATCCTCGGGTGCTGAGAGAGCTGGCTGATGAGCTGGCCAAGCCACTCTCCGTCATTTATCAACAGGCCTGACACACTGGAGAGAGCCCCAAACACTGGAAGCTGGCCAATGTGATACCCATCCACAAGAAGGGTCTTAAGGAGAAACCAGAAAACTACAGACCTGTCAGCCTGACCTCAGTGCCAGGCAAGGTCATGGAACAGGACATCTTGAGTGCCATCACATAGCACCTACACTCTAGCTAGCTTCAAACTAGCACAGATAGCCAAGGGATCAGGCCCAGCCAGCATGGGTTTAGGAAGGGCAGGTCCTGTCTCACCAACCTGATCTCCTTTTATGATCAGATTACCTGCCTGGTGAATGTGGGGAAGGCTGTGGATGTAGTCTACCTGGACTTCAGCAAAGCCTTTGATACCGTCTGCCACAAGAAGCTCCTAGCCAAGCTGGCAGCTCATGGCTTGGACAGATTCACTCTGTGCTGGGTCAAGAACTGGCTGGATGGCAGAGCCCAGAGAGTGGTGGTGAATAGTGCCCCATCCCGTTGGCAGCCAGTCACTAGTGGTGTTCCCCAAGGATCAGTGCTGGGCCCAGTCCTGTTCAATATCTTTCTTAAGGTTCTGGACAAGGGGATTAAGTCCAGCATCAGTAAGTTTGCAGATGACACCAAGCTAGGAACAGGTGTTGATCTGTTGGAGGGTAGGAGAGCCCTGCAGAGGGACCTAGACATGCTGGATGGGTGGGTAGGGGCCAATGGGATGACATTAACCCCAAGTGCAGGGTTCTGCCCTTTGGCCACAACAACCGCAAGCAGTGCTACAGGCTGGGGACAGAGTGACTGGAGAGCAGCCAGGCAGAAAGGGACCTGGGGGTACTGATAGATAGTAGGCTGAAGATGAGGCAGCAGTGTGCCCAGGTGGCCAAGAGAGCCAATGGCATCCTGGCCTGCATCAGGAACAGTGTGGCCAGGAGGACAAGGGAGGTTATTCTTCCCCTGTACTCAACACTGGTCAGGTCACACCTTGAGTACTGTGTCCAGTTCTGGGCCCCTAATTTCAAGAGAGATGTTGAGGTGCTGGAGCGTTGTGATAGTTTGAAGCAAGCTGGGATGTTTTGGTAAAAGAACTAGATAATGGGCAGTGAAATGAAAAACAATTGTGTCTCCTTCTCTCACAGTCACGCTGAGAACTCTGGGAAGAAGAAGTAAAACATTCTCCATTTTGTCTTTTCATTCTGCCTTTGCCTTCAGACCTAGTCACATCTCATTAACCTTGCTCCCACTGACCTCGCTCCCTAACCTCTTGGCTGCACCTCTCTTCTTCCTGAGAACTGGGGTAAGGTTGAGAGGGCAAGGGGAGGTGTTGGGGTGGTTTGAGAACCTCTCCTGGGGACTCAGGTTTCTGGGAGGGGAGTTGTGCTTCTGTATTGTTTATCCTTTGTATATTTCTGTATATAACTGTATATACTGTGAATAGCTGCTTGTATATTTGCTGCTGTAAAATAAATAGCTTCATTTATATTCTCAGAGGCCGTCTGAGTTAGCTGGGGCAAATTCAAAAGTGTGGGGGGGCGGGTAAGAGCCCAAACCATCACAAGCGTGTGCAGAGAAGGGCGACGAAGCTGGTGAAAGGCCTGGAACACAAACCCTATGAGGATCTGGAGTTGTTTAGCCTGGAGAAGACAAGGCTCAGAGGTGACCTTGTTGCTGTCTACAACTACCTGAAGGTCCATTGTAGCCAGGTGGGGGGTGGCCTCTTCTCCCAGACAACCAGCAATAGAACAAGGGGACAGAGTCTCAAGTTGTGCTGGGGTAGGTATAGGCTGGATGTTAGGAGCAAGTTCTTCACAGAGAGAGTGATTTCCCATTGGAATGGGTTGCCCGGGGAGGTGGTGGAGGCACCATCCCTGGAGGTCTTCAAGAAAAGACTGGATAAGGCACTTAGTGCCATGATCTAGTTGACTGGATAGGGCTGGGTGATAGGTTGGACTGGATGATCTTGGAGGTCTTTTCCAACCTGGTTGATTCTATGATTCTAAGAGGAAGGGGGAAGGGGGTTTGGGCCAGGACCCCTTCTGGGGACTTTGATTGTTTCTGGGAGCGGTATTGTGTTTCTGTGTTACTTTTAATTTGTATATAACTGTATATATTTGTGTATATCTGCCCATATATTGTGCTAAGCTGTAAGTATAGCTTCATTCCTTAATTTCCAGCTATCTGAGTCTAGTCTGGGTGATTTTCTTAGGTGCGTGTTGGCGGGTAATACCCAAACTGTCACATAAGGAAAAATAGTTGGACTTGATGGCACTTAGAATCTTTTCCAACCAGAGTGATTCTGTGATTCTGTGTAATAGCAGCCTTTAATTTCCAGGACAGCTGAAGTGTAAGTTCATTATCTTCAACAGTTCATTGGAGGGCTCTCAGAGGTCCTACCTCTATCAGAACTCCCACAGGAGGGCTCCCAGAAAGGGAAGAAGTGAAGCAGGGGCAGATTTGAGTAAAGGAGGGAATGCAGAGCTGAGAGGTGAAGAAGTTGAGCATGAAGAGCAAGTACCTGCAGGAGAGAACAAGCCCAGAAACTTCAACCTCCCACAACAAGAAGTCAATGTTGCCTTAATTCCCCCCATCTATTAATTTCCGTTTATCCCTGGCAAGTAAATCTCCTTGCCTGCTCTACGTCCAATTTCTTACTCAGAAAAGATAGTGGGCTCAAGCCTTAAACCCATGAGGATCTCTAAAATGATGCCACTGAAGTTCTCAAGCCAATCAAGCCCTCTTTACTTGGAACATCTAAAACTGAAGTCAGCCTCCTGGGTATGCTAGTTTGAAGCTAGCTGATGAGAAGAATTAGATTATGGGCTGTGAAAAGGAAACAATGGTGATGTCTACTACACTCATAGACTTGCTAAGATGTATAAAAACAAGAACACAAACATGGATAACACAGATGCTGTGTGCCACTGGCTGCCTGCACTTTTCTCCCTAACCTACTGCTTGTGTAACTAGTCCTGCTTTCTAACCCCCCCCCAGCCAATCTTCCAAACTCACTTTGAACGTAACGCAAAGTCTGGGATAAGGTAGAGGGGTGGAAAGGAAGTGGAAGGGTGGTTGGGAGCCTCTCCTGGTGTCCTGGAGTCCTGTACCCCTAAATTCCTCTCCTGCCCGGACTCCGGGGGGAAAGGGGAAAAGCCGCCTGTTTTCCCCCCCCCTCGCCTGCCCTGCAGCCGTGAAGGGGAAGAGGAGTGCCCCGTGAAGGGGACGACGACTGCCCCGTGAGTTCCCGTGCTGGAGCCAGGCTGGGATTGGCCGTGCGCTTTCGCGCCTAAGGTGTGGTAACTCTGCCCTTTGTCTAGCGAAGGTTATAAATATTGGGGGTCTTCCCGCCTTTGGGGTTCCCGCTTTGGATTTTGCCCGTGTCTGGACGTATGTGTCTGCCTGAGCTCACTCCCCTGTGCCTGGACTGCAGAGAGACCAAGGATTCGCTTTCCTGTTGGGCACACCTTTGTGTGCCTAATGACCCTTAACGACCCTTAACGACTCCTGCAGCTGCTGGAGGAGGAAGACAGACCACACGAGTCAGCCTGAGTGAGTTATTTGGCTTAGCTTAATTTAGTAAGAAACCGCTATTAATTAATAGCTGAGTCCTTTTCCAACTTCTGACTTCCCAATATAGTCAGATTATTGATGGTATCCTTGTAGATTTAATTCTAATGCAACTGAACTTGTTTATTAAACTAAATTAATCTTTGTATATATAGTTGTGGGGGCAGGTTTTGAGAAAAATAAAAAAAAATCTATTTTTGATAAATTCTCGACTCGGCCACGTATTCCTGCCCTCCGCAACACCTGGGGACTCTGGCTCCTGGGAGGGCTGTTGTGTTTCTGTATTACTCTTTTTAACTTGTATATTTCTGTATATAGCAGTTCAAGGCAAGGTTGGATGTGGCACTTGGTGCCATGGTCTAGCCTTGGGCACTGTGGTAAAGGGTTGGACTTGATGATCTGTGAGGTCTCTTCCAACCTTGGTGATACTGTGATACTGTGATACTGTGATATCGTAAATGCTTGATTACATATTGTGCCAAGATGTAAATATTGAGCTTCATTCGAATTTACAGCTTGGCTGAGCCTAGTTCTTAAGTGTGGGAGGGTGGGTAACACCCAAACTGTCACACTGGTGTGTGGGAGAATTCTCCCGCAGCAGGACATGAGCTGTAAACATGAGAACTTGTGATGGGAGAATGTCCTTGAGCTGGAAGCTACAGTGAGCAACCCACACACACCTGCAGGGGGCTGGACCTGCCAGCCCCCTGGGGTGGGAACCACAGGTTGTTTTGGCACAGGGCCAGCAGGGAAAAGACCTTTAAGATTGAGCCTAACGGTAATTCATTACTACTAAACATCCTGAAGTGCGACATCTACATGCTTCTTGAACACCTCCCTGGGCAGCCTATTTGTGATAGTTTGAAGCAGGGTAGAATGTTTTGGTGAGAAGAACTAGATCATAGGTTGTGAAAGGAAAACAATGCTGATGTCTACTCCCCTCACAGTTTTGCTGAGATGTATGGGAACAAGAAAGTAAAACATTAGATAACACTCTCGCCATTTTTTGTCTTCACTCTCGGGCTGGGCTTTGACTGAGCTACATCTCCCTAACCTCACCTGCCACTCACCTTTGCTTCTTAACCTCTTGGCTGAACCTCTTTTCCTCCTTAGGACTGGGGTAAGGTTGAGAGGGGCAGGGGGAAGGTGCAGGGGTGGTTGAGAGCCCCTCCTGGGGACTCAGTTTTCTGGGAGGGGAGCTGTGCTTCTGTATTACTTTTACGTTGTATATTTCTGTATATAATTGTATATACTGTAAATAACTGCTTGTACATTGTGCTAGCTGTAAATAAATAGCTTCATTTATATTCCCAGAGCCAGCTGAGTCTTGCTGGGTACCTTCTAAAGTGTGGGAGGGCGGGATACACCTGACCACTCTTTCAGTAAAGATTTTTTTCCTAATATCCATTCTAATTCTCCCATTGAGCAATTTCAGGCCATTTCCTCTCATCCTATCACTAGTTACTTGGGAGAAGAGACCAACACCAGCCTCGCTGCAACCTCCTTTCAGGTAGTTGTAGAGAGCAATAAGGTCTCCGCTTAGCCTTCGCTTCTCTAGGCTAAACAACTCCAGTTCCCTCAGCCGCTCTTCATATGACATATCCTTCTACCCCCTTGCCAGCCTCATTGATCTTCTCTGGACACCCTCCAGGACCTCTTATACTGTGGCACCCAGAATTAAACACAGTACTCAAGCTCTGATCACACCAGGGCTGAGTACAGGGGCATGATCACTCC